>NC_091075.1:39090909-39393939 GCF_032405125.1 Capricornis sumatraensis | reverse complement strand
TATTTTAAGCTAGCAAGTAGAACAAGATGGACTTCAACCCATTTCCCAAGAATGACGTTGATTTTTGCAGTAAGATCTCTGTAGGGTCATTTCTCTACATCATCAGAAGACAGGACTCCTTCCTGACACTATATCTTCAGATTTCTCTGGACTGGTGGCGTTCATACAGATAGGTATTCAAGGTTGAACAAAATATACTTGAATGTCTTTGAGGAAGCTTTAAAGAAATGAAACACAAACCCAATAGACCGTTCAGCCTAAATGACTCTGGGATAATTACATAAACTCCATAACCCAAATAAAGTTCAGGGTTCATGAGACCCAGTATCTTCAGGTCCTGCTTTCAAAGAAAATCAATTGTTGTGGCTTCTAACATGGGCTTAGGGAGCTGTATTATTGGAGTGTTCAAGAGAATCTATGGTAGTGGCATTTTGTAGCACTGATACAAGATTGACTTTCTGATGCCACCACTGAAGTTCAAAGTAAGTGTAAATCCTTACTTTAGACCAGCATCAAAGGGATTTTATTCACAATCCACATTAATAATTTTTAATCCTTTTCCCCCTTTTCTCTTGCATTCATTTCCTTTCTCCCCACAGATCCCCCAGGTCTTTCTTGCCCTCATAACGTTTTCCCTGAAGCCAGTTTACTTATTAGCTTTTTTCTTTTGGTCTCCTTTCATTTTCTCTGTACATACTAAATCTTATCTTTTGATTCACAACCCCTCCCCACCCATAACTTCTTCCCAGGCTTTTGCATTCTGAATTACTCTAGTCTACATCTTTTTTGCAGTTTTCTCTTTATTACTGCACCCCCCCAAGAAGAAACTTTAGACATATTTTCCCTAGCTCCTTCTCAAGAAAATTAAAAAAGAAAAATTATCCATGTGTTTATTATTGACTCTGCTGGGTCTTTGTTGCTGTGAAGGCTTTTCTCTAGTTGCAGTGAGCTGGGGGTCGGGGTTACTCTCTAACGGTGGTGCTCTGGCTTCTCATTGCCATTGCTTTTCTTGTTGCAGAGCACAGCCGCTGGGCTGCACGGGTTTCAGTAGTTGAGGGACAAGGGATGAGTAGCTGTAGCTCCCCGGCTCTCGAGCACAGGCTCAATAGCTGTGGCACACAGGCTTAGTTGCTCTGCAGCATGTAGGATCTTCCTGGACCAGGAATCGAACCTGTGCCCCCTGTATTGGCAGGTGGGTTCTTTACCACTGAGCCATCAGTGAAGCCCCTCTCCCAAGAAATTAAAAAAAAAAAATCTCTAAATAAACCCTAAATCACAAAAGAGTAAGTCACTCAGGTGACATGTGCTCTGCCTCTCCATAATACTTCAGAGGCCCCCTTACCCATCATCTCTCTCCCCACTAACATTACCTGTTTCTCTAGACTGGAAGCCAGTGGTGGAGTGGGGGAGAGAGCATTTTTTAATATCTTTATATTCACCATGGCTTTTAGGATGGTACATTGAGTTTTGCTGAATGGGCTGAGTTTGGCTTCAAAACTGAAGCCAAAATGAACTCCCAGTTCCATACATTTCTCATATTAAGAAGTAGTCCTGGGGGAAATCCAAGTCCAGTGGTCAGGACTCCAAACTTCTACTGCAAGGGGTGCGGGTTAGATCCCTAATCAGGGAGCTAAAATCCCACACACTGCTTAGAACAACCAAAAGGAAAAAAAAGGGTAGTCCTGCCTTACTTCTGGTCCTCAGCTTCTTCATCCATCAACTAAAAATAAGCAAATAAATCTCTGTTTCTAGTAATAAATTTCTTAATTCTGATTAAGATTTCCCTGAGAGGCTGCACTTTTCAAACTTCTTTGCCTCCAGCACATAGAAAGCATTACATTTCACATCATGACCAAGACTAAGTCCTCTTACACACACATAAAGAAGTCTCACAAAACAATATTAATGTGGGATGTATTCTGCTCATTTTTTTATTCTGCTCCTTTTTATCTTATTTCTTAAAATTATAGTTGTCATCTGCTAATTTATTCTCAAGACACAATAGTGAACTGGGACCTGCAGTTTGCAGAACGAAGAATAGAGGTTGAGAGCAGCTGCGAGGTTTGAATCAGAGACAGAGATGGGGCCAAACTCGGGCAATTTGCTCTAACAGCTATGTGCTGCTGAATAAGCGAGTTAGCCCCTGCAGGCTTTGGTACGCTTGCTTTTAAGATAGAAATAATAACAGTACTCACCTCAAAAGATTGTTGTAGGGAAATAAATAAATAATGCATCTACAGCCCTTTGTTCAGCATATGGCACAGAGTGTTAGCTGTTGTTAGCTCTTACAATTTATACCTTGAATTTCTTTGAGAAACTTGGAGAAAGAAGCATGTGCAAGTAAAATATAATATTTGTATTTTAGTCACTCTGCACTTAATTATGTTCTATAATTTTATGCCCTATTTCATTCAATAATTTTATGTGCCTATAAATCTTGTCTTCTTGGCTGTGTTTTAACTCTCTATTCTGGGGCTGCTCATGAAGTTTTTCCTCTACCACGTGTAGCACTGAGCCCAGAGCTGAGGTTCAAGTTCTATAAAGTTCACGTCCAGCTACTTTTGCAAATGACTTTTTATAAAATGTAAAGGAAAAGAATAGCATAAAATAGACTGGGGAATAGGGAAAGGAGAAAATTACTTGCAGCTTTGTATTAATTCCTCCAGCAATGGCCAACATTTATCTTAAAACACTTAGTTTTCATTACTATAATATGGAACTTTTCCTAAACAGTAACTTAAAATAAATACGAGAACCTCAAATCACAGAATCATGGTGTTTTGAGAAGTACCACTTAGAGCGAAAATGTCTTATGAAAACAAGCACTCTTTACTTGTTTTGCCCTCATACATCAGGAAGCGGTATTCTAAACCAATGTAGAAAAACAGTTTAAGATCACAAAATTCTATATTGCTATACTCAGAAGTCTAACAAGGTTCCTCCCTAAAGGAAGACTATGACATTTTGGTATTATACGAAAAATGTATGTTTTTATGAAAGCACTTTACATATATAACAATAGTATTAAAACTGATAATAAAATAAAGCTGGTCCAAATTACAGCAGAAAGAGTAAAATGAATAATTATTCATTGAACACCTAAACTAAATATTGTGGGGAATCCAAAGAATTAAGAAGCTCAAGAAGTTAGCATCTGCTTGGGCAACAAAGACAAATACATATAAAGCCTTCCTTAGCAAAATGAATTAAATGATATGTTGAGATAACATGAGAGCTGGCAGAGAGGCACGGATGCTAATTGAACAAGGCATGGTCACTTGTTCAAGAGGGGCAAAGATTGCAGAAGGTGCAGATGATGAGGGACTACTTTCTAGAGTGAAATTAAAGACTTGACACCAACTAACCTCCACAGCCACCCTTGTGGGAAAGGACTGGTATACTCTGTCTATGCCAGGAGAAGCCCCTGCCAGGAGGAGCTAGTTAAAGCATTACTGAGTATGTTGAGTTCTGAACTCAACCCTTGGCTGGACCCAGGACATAACAGGCCAACAGAATGCTTCCAAAATTCTGATGACTTCTGTTGTTTACAAATTGGAAAAGAACGATATACTTTATAGTCTGTGGGTGCCACTCTGGCACCCGTAGAGGATCCACACAATTCCCTCCCTTTTTAAATATAGTAGTTGTGTACTTAGGACTTGGGGTTGGACACATGTTAAAATATGACACAAGTCTTTCCTGAGGGATAGCTCAGAACACCCAGTTATAATTATGTAAACACTGAAAAATGTTACAAAGGAAGTGAGAGGTTTACATATTAAAAGGAACACTAGCATTACCAATGGTACGCAAATATAATTTAAATCTATTCTAAGAAAAAGTCCAAGATGTATTCCAATTGTTTCTGCCAGATTTTGCTCTCACTTTGTACTAGACTTTTTAAAGAGTAGAAATGTCTTAAAGAAAAATTTGGGTTTTATATTATCCAGGAAGATGATTTTCTATTAATAATTGTCCCCTGGTGGCATCTGAAGGCTTAGCAAGAATAATGAGGACAATGGGACTAGTGATTAACCATTATTTTATTGGTTTTTCAATTTATCCTTCTTTGATCAAGGCTTCAGGGACTTCCTGAAGTTGACAACCACAGAGGCCCACCAAAGAGGAAATGAGTTGGAACAAAAACAAACCCAATAGTTGGGAGGATAATTTGCAGTTAAATATAATAAGTATGTACCTAAAATTACTCTGAACCATACTTTAAAAAATATTAATAGCTAGACAAACTAATCAAATAAAAATTTGTTGGCCTTTGAGTAAACATACAGTCTTTCCATTTTCTTTTTTAATTTAGTTATTTACTTTGGAAATGCAGAGTAAAATCACAGAAAAGAGGAAACATTATCTGTTTGAAGGTTTAAGCGAACACTTTCTGTGTTTACCTAATATGAGTCCACACTGCAAGAACTGATCAGGTGTTCTGGGCTATGGGTCTTGTTTCACAAAGCAAATGCCCTAGAAAAATGTCAGGAATGTGTTCCTCTAAATGACCACACAGGTATTCAACAATTTTGTCCTTTAATTTAAAATGTAGGAAAGTGAGCTGACCATAACTCAATATGACTCAAAGGTGGGACTTGTGTCAAAAAGCTAGGAATTACTTTAGCTCACAAACAGATACTCTGGCCAGATTATACCTATCTGAAAAATTTAAAAAGCTAACATGTATTAGGAATAGATATTGTCTATTTTTATACAGAGAATAGCACTTAAAATGGAAATTGGAAGAAAGATTTCAACCCAATAAAAAGGAGTTTTCAATTAAAATAGAGTTGATCTTGTAAATTAGTAAATTAGTAAATCCTCCATGCCTCTCTCTACAGGTTTAAACAAAGAATGCAAACTTCTCAGGAAATGTTAGAGTGGGGATGAAAAGTTACAATAGAGATGCTAAGGATTTGAAATTCTAAGCATGAAAAATTTTATATTCCATGTCTCACTAAGTCTTATGAACACAATCTAAAACTTTCAATTCAAGCAAAGTTTCTAGAACTCACAGAAATGGAGAAAATGTATTACAGGACTATGGGAGAGTAGAAGTTTTATGCGAAATTGATTGAAAATACCTATTATACCAGTTCCTCCATTTGAAATGTATTTAATCAAATAGAAGTTACTGAATATGAGCATGATCATACTTACTGGCTGATTTATTTCAAAAAGCATATTATTCTGTTATTCTTTTGAAATCTAAAAATGCCCTTCCCCTTGAATAAATAAAATATGTTATTTAGACATAATAGTGAGGGAACATGTAGGTTTGACTTTGGTTTAAACAGCAAAACAAAGCATTCTGCTTTTGCCAGTTACAAAATATGGAAAATTGTAAGCAGTACTGTTGGTTGCACTAATCATAAGACTTAGTGTTTCTATTTTTCCCCTTCTCTGCGCACTGCTTAGACTTGTTGCTTTCCTTTGCTAAATATAGCTAGCTTCCTGCTATTTTCACAGCCAACTGGAGAATTTCATTAGGAAGGTGGAAAGCTAACACTGTCACTCCGATGAGTAAAGTGGTCAGCTGATATCTCTCCTTGCTCCAGTGGAAAAATTTACAATGACTAGAGGTGCTGAGAGACAGAGTTTCACTAAAATAGCCACTTAGTGCTATATGCAAAAGGTGTTAGTCTTCTTGTCACTGTTTTCTTTTGGCAGGCAGGTGTTAAAGCTCCTGTTGGTTCAGAGTACAAAAGAATATAGTCTTCTCTTCTTGTTCAAACCTAGTCTCAAGGGTGATTTCATGCCTGTAGCCTTATAAAATATGATTAGTAATCACTCTTCCCTGTTCAATGCAGTTCAGTGAGTCCCTCATCCACCAATTAACCGTATAAGTTTTCAGTGACTTCTCACTGACTGCAGAATAAAGGCCTCATCTCTAAACCAGGCTTCAAGGCCCAGATATATCTTCTAACCATATTTGCTCGCACTTCCTCTCTAAGTGAACCCTTAGTGTCAATCAAAGAAGTCTGCTCACCTTTGTCCAAGAACATGATTACATCTTTGTCTGAAAAGCCAATCACACCTGTCCTGTCTATGCAACGTACCAAGTCAAGCTCAGTCTCCTCATCTCATCTCTGATCATTCTTTCTCCAGTTAGAACTCACTGGTCCCTCTATCACTTACGTAATATCATGCCCTAATCCAGTGTTCTGACCTCCTTCCAACTGACATGAATCATCAACGCAAAGAGCTAAAGTTCCTAATTATTGCTCATTGTTATTGGTTAATAATGCTCAAGATTAAAAGTGAGACTGTCCCTCACGATTTAATGATTGTCAACTGTAAGATTCTGCATGTGCACTAAATGTCCTTACAGAAATACAGAACTTCTATCAAATTACTTTCCCATCTTATCTAAAACTATAGATTACTTATTAGATTTTATTTTTCTTTTAAAAAGTATTTTTAAAAAAACTATAGGATTGTACACAGTTCATAGAAACAAACTTCTACTTCCTCAGTTCAGTTCAGCTGCTCAGGCGTGTCTGACTCTTTGCGACCTCATGAATTGCAGCACGCCAGGCCTCCCTGTCCATCACCTACTCCCGGAGTTCATTCAAACTCACATCCAAAAGTCAGTGATACCATCCAGCCATCTCATCCTCTGTCGTCCCCTTCTCCTCCTGCCCCAAATCCCTCCCAGCATCAGAGTCTTTTCCAATGAGTCAACTCTTTGCATGAGGTGGCCAAAGTACTGGAGTTTCAGCTTTAGCATCATTCCTTCCAAAGAATACCCAGGGCTGATCTCCTTTAGAATGGACTAGTTGGATCTCCTTGCAGTCCAAGGGACTCTTAAGAGTCTTCTCCAACACCACAGTTCAAAAGCATCAATTCTTCGGCACTCAGCCTTCTTCTCAGTCCAACACTCACATCCATACATGACCACTGCAAAAACCATAGCCTTGACTAGATGAACCTTTGTTGGCAAAGAAATGTCTCTGCTTTTGAATATGCTATCTACGTTGGTCATAACTTTCCTTCCAAGGAGTAAGCGTCTTTTAATTTCATGGCTGCAGTCACCATCTGCAGTGATTTTGGAGCCCCCCAAAATAAAGTCTGACACTGTTTCCACTTTTTCCCCATCTATTTGCCATGAAATGATGGGACCAGATGCCATGATCTTCATTTTCTGAATGTTGAGCATTAAGCCAACTTTTTCACTCTCCTCTTTCACTTTTGTCAAGAGGCTTTTGAGTTCCTTTTCACTTTCTGCCATAAGGGTGGTGTCATCTGCATATCTGAGGTTATTGATATTTCTCCTGGCAATCTTGATTCCAGCTTGTGCTTCTTCCAGCCTAGCATTTCCCATGATGTACTCTGCATAGAAGTTAAATAGGCAGGGTGATGATATACAGCCTCGACATACTCCTTTTCCTATTTAGAACCAGTCTGTTGTTCCATGTCCAGTTCTAACTGTTGCTTCCTGACCTGCATACAGATTTCTTAAGAGGCAGGTCAGGTGGTCTGGTATTCCCATCTCTTTCAGAATTTTCCACAGTTTATTGTGATCCACATAGTCAAAGGCTTTGGCATAGTCAATAAAGCAGAAATAGATGTTTTTCTGGACCTCCCTTGCTTTTTTGATGATCCAGCGGATGTTGGCAATTTGATCTCTGGTTCCTCTGCCTTTTCTAAAACAAGCTTGAACATCTGGAAGTTCACGGTTCACATATTGCTGAAGCCTGGCTTGGAGAATTTTGAGCATTACTTTACTAGTGTGTGAGATGAGTGCAATTGTGCGGTAGTTTGAACATTCTTTGCCATTGCCTTTCTTTGGGATTGGAATGAAAAGTGACATTTTCCAGTCCTGTGGCCACTGCTGAGTTCTCCAAATTTGCTGGCATATTGAGTGCAGCACTTGCACAGCATCATCTTTCAGGATTTGAAATAGCTCGACTGGAATGCCATCACCTCCACTAGCTTTGTTCATAGTGATGCTTTCTAAGGCCCACTTGACTTCACATTCCAGGATGTCTGGCTCTAGCTGAGTGATCACACCATTGTGATAATCTGGGTCATGAAGATCTTTTTTGTACAGTTTTGTGTATTCTTGCCACCTCTTCTTAATATCTTCTGCTTCTGTTAGGTCCAGACCATTTCTGTCCTTTATCAAGCCCATCTTTGCATGAAATGTTCCCTTGGTGTCTCTAATTTTCTTGAAAAGATTGCTAGTCTTTCCCATTCTGTTGTTTTCCTCTATTTCTTTGCATTGATTGCTTAGGAAGGCTCTCTCATCTCTTCTTGCTATTCTTTGGAACTCTGCATTCAGATGCTTATATCTTTCCTTTTCTCCTTTGCTTTTCGCTTCTCTTCTTTTCACAGCTATTTGTAAGGCCTCCCCAGACAGCCATTTTTGCTTTTTTGCATTTCTTTTTCATGGGGATGGTCTTGATCCCTGTCTCCTGTACAATGTCATGAACCTCCATCCATAGTTCATCAGGCACTCTATCTATCAGATCTAGTCCCTTAAATCTATTTCTCACTCCTACTGTATAATCATAAGGGATTTGATTTAGGTCATACATTAATGGTCTAGTGGTTTTCCCTACTTTCTTCAATTTAATTCTGAATTTGGAATAAGGAGTTCATGATCTGAGCCACAGTCAGCTCCCTGCCAGGTCACAAACACTGAGTTCACAGACTGTAAACTCTCCATATCAGTACACAAAGGTTTAACTAATACTTTCTAAAAATGTCACAGGAGTTCACCTACTAGGATGTAAAACTGATCAGTCTTCTGCTAAAGGAAATTGAGGGTTTTCCCCCTTAGTTTTTATTATAAACAGTATTTTAATAATTTATTCATATATCCTTGGAAATTTATCTATAGGAGAAGTTTGTTAGAAGTGGAATTTCTAGTTCATAGGTTTTTCTGCATTTTTGATTTTGAGAGAGCTTGCAAAATTATACTTTAAAAATACCAACTAACTCCCTAACCAGTAACTTAATAGTTATTTTGGTGCTTACTAGTTCAATTAATTAATTCAGTAATTTTTCTTATAACTTAAAGATATTAATGTTCCAAATTATTAAGAAGAAATACATTACTTTGATTCTTGTATTTCAGGAACACATGACCTTAATTCCAAGCCCATGCAGATGTGTCAAGGAACTTGTTGATAAAAGTCAACAAATTTATGGTTCCCAAAGGGGAAAAGGGAGGGGTGAGATAATTAGCAGTTTAGGATTAACATATACATACTACAGGTAGCTTAGTGGTAAAGAGTCCACCTGCCAAGCAGGAGACACAGGTTCGATCCTTGGTTTGGGAAGATCCCCTGGAGAAGGAAATGGCAACCTACATCAGTATTCTTGCCTGGAAAATCCCACAGACAGAGGAGCCTGGTGGGCTACAGTTTATGTGGTTGTAAAATAGTCAGACACAATTTAGTGACTAAACAACAGCTGCTGCTAAGTCACTTCAGTCGTATCAGACTCTGTGTGACCCCATAGACAGCAGCCCACCAGGCTCCCCCATCCCTGGGATTCTCCAGGCAAGAACACTGGAGTGGGTTGCCATTTCCTTCTCCAATGCGTGAAAGTGAAGATGCTCAGTCATGTCCAACTGTTTGTGACCCCATGGACTGCAGCCTACCAGGCTCCTCCATCCATGGGATTTTCCAGGCAAGAGTAATGGAGTGAGTTAGTTACTGTATATAAAATAGATAATCAACAAGGAGGACCTACTGTAAAGAACAGGGAACTATATTCAACATTTTATAATAACCTATAATGAAAAATATCTGAAAAAATAGATATATATGTAAAACTTTGCTGTATATCTAAAACTAACACAACATTGTAAAGCAGTTATACTTCAATAAAATAGTTAATTAAAAATTTAAGTCTATAAACATTAATTCTAAGTTGTACCTTAAAATTTGTGAAAAACTGAGAATTCTTTAGTTACTAAAGAAATATGAACAGGTCCTGATTCTTGTTGGGAGAGGGAAGAACAGGACATAAGTCATTCTATTATTAAACAGAGATTAAAAGTCAGTAAAATAATACCATTATTCTTCAACACTAATGAATTAATAGGTCTAGACAATGGTCATCAATACTTGTTAACCTCACAAAAATGGAGACAGCCAGGAAATGTGTGCCTCCTGATGAAAGCACTTGTAGAAGTATATAGTGAAATATTTATAAATAATATGACATGATACCTGGCATATGCCTCAAAATATCCTGGATGGAAATAGAAGTGCAGAAGAAACAAGACTGGCTAAAAGTTATTAATTGCTGAAGCTGGTTGAGAGGTACATGCAAGTTTGCTTTACTCTCCTCTGTATTTTCTGCAGGTTTAAAATTTTCTACAATCAAACATTTAAAAACAGACAAGGTTTGCATTAAGATGTTTTGGTATATTCCTTCCCAACTACTAGGATGCATTTAAAGAGGCTCACTTTAGGAAATTTGAATGCTCTTACATGATGGCCACAAGCTTCACTAAATGCCCAGAGGCTGTTTTCCAAGCCCTCTGCCTATGATTTTAGGCAAGAGCAGAACAGGAGTCAGATAGTATGGAAAACATACCACCAAGTTGGATCATAAGCCAAATGAAAACTATAATTAAGGGAAGGAACTGACTATCCTCTTAAGCTTTCAAAATGTTTTTGAACTCAGAAAGGAGTACGAATGGTGCTCCAGCACAAACGTGTAATCTTTGGCGCAGACAAATGGATGCTTTTGTGGACAATGACAATGTAGAATTTGTCATTTCCTTCACATGGAATTTCTTTGGTTACACCGTCTCACCACATCCTTCCTTAGGGGTCCTCTTTTTCCTCTTCCACTTTATACATTCTCCTCCCCCTCCAAACTTGTACCAAGGGACGGAAAACATACTATTTTCTTTGCCCAGCTATAGGAAAATGTCAGTGTGAGAAATTACCTTTCAATTCATTAAACACTGGATTACTTCTGACCAGTCTTATTTATTTATTTATTTATTTATTTATTTATTTATTGCTGTACCTGTCTTAGTTTTGGCATGCAGAACATAGTTCCCTGACCCAAATTCAAAGCCAAGCTCCCTGTACTGGGAGCTCAGAGTCTCAGATTCTTAAAATGGACCAGGAGGGAAGTCCCAGTCTTCTTTATTAATCAACTCTTTACTGCAGTCAAAGCCCCAGACTGATTAGTTTATAAGAAGGCTGAAAACAATGCCCCTCTACAAGTTTACCATTGTTTACCAGAGTATTCCTGGAGAAGGAAATGGCAACCCAGTCCAGTATTCTTGCCTGGAGAATCCCAGGGACAGAGAAGCCTGGTGGGCTGCTGTCTATGGGGTCGCACAGAGTCGGACATGACTGAAACAACTGAGCCGTGGCGGCGACCAGAGTATTCCATTGTTTGTTTGTTTTTTTAATTAAAACTCAACATAGAGTGACCTTGAAATGTGCCTTTAATTTCCATTCAGTCATAATATTACTCCTTCAACTTCACCATTTCATTAATTATATGTGATGGTAGTGGTTTAATCACTAAGTATTGTCCGACTCTTGCAACCCCATGAACCTAGCCTGCCAGGTTCCTCTGTCCATGGATTTCCCAGGCAGAAATACTGGAGTGGGTTCCCATTTCCTTCTCCAGGGGATTTTCCTGACACAGAGATGGAACCCTAGTCTCCTGCATTGCAGGTAGATTCTTTACCGACCAAGCCACTAGGGAAGCCCAATTATGTGTAGGGGTCATTTAGGAATCTTGGAACTAGAGCTCAGAAAGTATGTTCTAAATCTCTGAAAACTAGCAAGATATTCCAAAGATAGTATAAGGGAATAAAACCAGGAGTTGTACATGTTAGTGCAAGGAAAGAATCTTCCCACAAAGTGACTTAAAGTCTCTACTTTCATTGTATGCCTTTTTTGCTTTCAAACTTTCATGCATTTTAATATGTACTTTTGACTGTTGGTGGGTGGGTGAAAATATTATTCTAAATCTTAATGCAAAATTTTAAATTTGCATTATATAATTTAATTTATATAATTTATTTAATTATAATTTACTTGGTTATCCATATTATTATGTATATCACTACCTGTCTGTTCCTCGAAATAATGAATTTATCAGCCTATTCCCCTATTCAGGAATTTATTACCTGGGAAAGTTGGAATCTACACTAACATTAAAAGTCCTCAGAAATTCAGCAGTAAAGGGAAACTATTTAGCACAGTTTTCCTGAACTTACCTTTTTACTTGTGAGATTTATTAACATCCTAAAAATACATTTTAGACTTGTGAATCTCCCTCTCGATCACTTTAGGAATACTTTGGATTAAGGAAAAGCCAAAAGAAAGGGACAGCAAAGATGAGTAAGTTGTTTCTTTGAACATTTTCATGGTACTTTTATTTTAGAAATGAATACATGGCATATTCTCTTCTGGGAAGATGGCATGGTCATACTTTTCCATACTCTTCCCACTAAGGGAAACTAAAAACTCTGGGCATTATATATAAAACAAACATAAGAAGACTACAAGGCAGACTGGCTGGGGACCTTGGGACTTGAGAAACAACACAGCGGTTAAGTTCCCTAGGGTGTTTTTCTTTTTTTTTTTTGTCTCATACATTCCAGACATGAAGCTGAAAATCCAGCAACCAAGAAAGGCCAGTGGGAACAGACTATACACCCCAACAAAAGTCCTATCTCTCTAACCAAAGAATGAAGTCGGGGTAGTCTAGCAAAACAGAAAACCTTCAGCTGATAACCTCTCTGTGTGCTGTGCTGTGCTTAGTCGCTCAGTCATGTCCAACTCTTTGTGACCCAATAGACTGCAGCCTGTCAGGCTCCTCTATCCATAGAGATTCTCCAAACAATAATACTGGGTTGGGTTGCCATGCCCTCCTCCAGGGGATCTTCCCAACCCAGGGATCAAATCCAGGGCTCCTGCATTGCAGGCGGATTCTTTACCAGCTGAGATACCCGGGAAGCCCAATAAACCTTTCTACTCCAATCAAATGACACAGAAAAATTGATGGCCCACTCCTTCCTTCACCAGCAAAGACCCAGTAGGAAGCCTAGGCTTCCACCCTTGAGAGGCTGTAACAAGGCATACTAATCCCTCCACCAAGGTGGCATCTGAGAAAGTCAACTAGGAAGCCAGGGCTTTTATCTGCATTAATCTATGAAGAGCCTCCACACACCCCTTCCCATGGTGTCACGGGGGCTCTGTGAGGCATCTGGATTTCTACCCCTTCCCAGAAGTAAAGAAGTAGTACTCCTTCACCAGAGGAAACCTAGTGGAGATCCAAGACTTTGACCACTGTTCAGCATAACGAGACTACCACCTATGGGGTCACTGGAGACCACATGGGAAAACAGGCCTTTTCCAGTACTCTTGCCTGGAAAATCCCATGGATGGAGGAGCCTGGTAGGCTGCAGTCCATGGGGTCGTGAAGAGTCAGACAGGACTAAGCATCTTCACTTTCACTTTTCATTTTCATGTATTGGAGAAGGAAATGGCAGCCCACTCCAGTATTGTTGCCTGGAGAATCCCAGGGACAGGGGAGCCTAGTGGGCTGCTGTCTATGGGGTTGCACAGAGTCAGACATGACTGAAGCGACTTAGCAGAAGCAGTGACAAAAAGGAGCCTCTATTACCTTTCAGAGTATATATTTGTGTGTGTGTGTGTGTGTGTGTGTGTGTGTGTGTGTGTGTGTTCCAATGGGAAACCTGGGTTTCTGTCTCTACCAGACAGTAATGAGTAAAAGTTTTCTTTGCTGGAAAAAAAGCAAGGAAACAGTTCCCAAAAGAAGCCAATTAAAAGAGAAGGTTTGAAAAAGACACAGTCTCATAGCATAATCTGAAAATGTCTAATTTTAAGCTAAAAAAAAATCACTTATACCAAGAAACAGGAAGATCTCAAACTAACTGTAAAAATAAAATTCACAGATACTAACACCAAGATGATGGAGATATTAGAATTATCTGGCAGAAATTTTAAAGCAGCCATAATACAAATGCCTCAGTGACCAATCACCAACACACTTGAAACAAATGGAAAAAAAAATCCTAGTAAAGAAATTAAAAAAGAACAAAATTAATTTTAGAACTGAAAAGTGCAAATAATTCAGACAAAAACATCAGTTAATGGGTATAAAAATAGAATGGAGAAGATAGAAAAAAGAATCAGTGAACTGGAATATGGAACATGGAACATTATAAATTATTCATTTTGAATAACAGAGAAAAAATGGAAAAACAAATAAATAGAGCCTCAGGAACAGTGGAACTATACCAAAGAAACTAACATTGTGTCATTAGTGTTCCAGAAGGAGAGGAAAATCTTTTTAAAACAGGTTTTAAAAGTACCTGTAGAAATAATGGTTGAAAATTCCCACATTTGGCAAAATATAAAAACCTACAGATTCAAGAGGCTGAATAAATGCTAAGGTACATCATAATTAAACTTTTGGAAACTAGAGACACAGAAAACCTTGAAAGTAGCCAGAGACAAAAGACACTTTTTTATGAATGAGAAAAACAAGTCTGATGGCAGATAATTTCTCATCAAAATTCATGGGGCCAAAAGAAAGTTGTATGTGAGCCTACAATTATCTCAAAACAAAAAGTTTATTTTTTACAAATCAGTCAGTGTGCTACACCATATTAACAAATTGAATAATAAAAACCATATAGCCCTCGAATAGATGTAGACAAAGCTTTTGATGAAATTTAACATCCATTTAAGATAAAAACTCTCAACAACGTGGGTATAGAGGGAACATACCTCAACATGATAAAGGCCATATGTGGGAAGCCCATAGCCTAACATCATACTCAACAGAGAAAGGCTGAAAGCATTTCCTATAAAATCAAGAAACAGATAAGGTGACATACCTTCACAGCTTTTATTCCACATAGTACTGGAATTAGCCACAATAATCAGACATTAAAAAGAAATAAAAGGAATCAAAATTGGAAAGGAAGAAGTCAGATTGTCAGTGTTTACAGATGACATGATACTATATGTAGATAATCCTAAATTCAGTTTGGTTGCTCAGTCATGTCCAACTCTTTGCGATCAAATGGACTGTCGCAGCCAGGCTTCCCTGTCCATTAGGGTCTCCAGGTGCTTGCTCAAACTCATGTCCACTGACTCGGTGATGCCATCCAACCATCTCATCTTCTGTCGTCCCCTTCTCCACCTGCCTTCAGTCTTTCCCAGCATCAGGGTCTTCTCTAGTGAGTAAGTTCTTCCCATCAGGTGGCCAAAGTACTGGAGCTTCAGCTTCAGTATCAATCCTTCCAATGAATATTCACAACTGATTTCCTTTAGGATTGACCTAAAGGTCAACAATAGATAATCCTAAAGTGAAGTGAAGTAGCTCAGTCATGTCTGACTCTTTGCGACCCCATGGATTGTAGCCTACCAGGCTTCTCCGTCCATCGGATTTTCCAGGCAAGGGTACTAGAGTGGGTTGTCATTAGATAATCCTAAAGATTCCACCAAAAAACTACTAGATCTCATCAATGAATTAAGTAAAGTTACAGAATTCTACAAGTCAGGCTTCAGCAATACATGAACTGTGAAATTCCAGATGTTCAAGCTGGTTTTAGAAAAGGCAGAGGAACCAGAGATCAAATTGCCAACATCCTCTGGATCATCAAAAAAGCAACAGAGTTCCAGAAAAACATCTATTTCTGCTTTATTGACTATGCCAAAGCCTTTGACTATGTGGATCACAATAAACTGTGGAAAACTCTGAAAGAGATAGGACTACAAGACCACCTGACCTGCCTCTTGAGAAACCTGTATGAAGGTTAGGAAGCAACAGATAGAACTGGACATGGAACAACAGACTGGTTCCAAATAGGTAAAGGAGTACATCAAGGCTGTATATTTTCACCCTCCTTATTTAACTTATATGCAGAGTACATCATGAGAAACACTGGGCTGCAAGAAGCACAAGCCGGAATCAAGATTGCCAGGAGAAATCTCAATAACCTCAGATATGCAGATGACACCACCCTTATGGCAGAAAGTGAAGAAGAACTAAAGAGCTTCTTGATGAAAGTGAAAGAGAAGAGTGAAAAAGTTGGCTTAAAGCTCAACATTCAGAAAACTAAGATCATGGCATCTGGTCCCATCATTTCATGGCAAATAGATGGGGAAACAGTGGAAACAATGGCTGACTTTTTTTCGGGGGCTCCAAAATCACTGCAGATGGTGATTGCAGCCATGAAATTAAAAGACGCTTACTCCTTGGAAGAAAAGTTATGACCAACCTTGATAGCAAATTGAAAAGCAGAGACATTACTTTGCCAACAAAGGTTCATCTAGTCAAGGCTATGGTTTTTCCACTGGTCATGTATGGATGTGAGAGTTGGACTGTGAAGAAAGCTGAGCGCCGAAGAATTGATGCTTTTGAACTGTGGTGTTGGAGAAGACTCTTGAGAGTCCCTTGGACTGCAAGGAGATCCAACTAGTCCATTCTAAAGGAGATCAGCCCTGGGTATTCTTTGGAAGGAATGATGCTAAAGCTGAAACTCCAGTACTTTGGCCACCTCATGCGAAGAGTTGACTCACTGGAAAAGACTCTGATGCTGGGAGGGATTGGAGGCAGGAAGAGAAGGGGACGACAGAGGATGAGATGGCTGGATGGCATCACTGACTCGATGGATGTGAGTTTGAGTGAACTCCAGGAGATGGTGATGGACAGGGAGGCCTGGCGTGCTGCGATTCATGGGGTGGCAAAGAGTTGGACATGACTGAGCGACTGAACTGAACTGAATGAAAGAAACTGAAGACAACACAAACAAATAAAGTGACACACTGGCTTTATGAATTGGAAGAATTATACTGTTAAAATGACCATACTAAAAAAGATAATCTACATATTCAATGAAATCCCTATCAAAATTTCAATGGTATTTTTCACAGAACTAAAGCAAACACTTCTAAATTTGTATGGAAGCACAAAAGACCCAGAATAGACAAAGCAGTCTTGAAAAGAAAAAGAATAAGAAAGAAGATTTCAACTTACTACTAAGTTCCAGTAGTATTAAAAAATATATATGGTACTGGCACAAAAACAAACATATAGAACAATGGAACAGAATAGAAAACCCAGAGTAGCCCACACTTATACAATCAACTAATCTACAAAGGAGACAAGAATATACAACAGAGAAAAGACAGACTCTCCAATAAATAGCTTGGGAAAACTGAACAGCTACATTCAATATACTCAGTTTTTCACACCATATCCAAAAATATGCTTTAAACAGTTTAAAAACTTAAATTTAAGACCTGAAACCATAAAACTCCTAGACGAAAACACAGGCAGTAGATTCTTTGACATTGATCTTAGAAATATTTTTGGGGGGGCAGGTGTCTTCTCAAACAAGAGAAACAAAAGCAAAAATAAACAACTGAGACAACATCAGATCAAAAAGGTTTTGCACAGTGAAGGAAACCATCAAAAAAAACAAAAGGGTAGCCTATTGAATGGGAGAAGATATTTGCAAATGACAGGTCTGATAAGATGTTAATATCCAAAATAAATAAAGAAATCATACAATTTAACAGAAAAATTTTAAATAGATATTTTTTCTTAAGAAGACATACAGGTGACCAACAGACACATGAAAACATGCTCAACATCACTAATTATCAGGGAAATGAAAATCAAAACCACAATGGAATATCACCTCATACCTATCAGAATGGCTATTATCAAAAACAGAATGAATAACAAGTGCTGGTGAAGATACTGAGAAAAGGGAACCCTTGTGCACTGCTGCTGCTGCTGCTAAGTCGCTTCAGTCGTGTCCGACTCTGTGCGACCCCAGAGACGGCAGCCCATAAGGCTCCCCTGTCCCTGGGATTCTCCAGGCAAGAACACTGAAGTGGGCTGCCATTTCTTTCTCCAATGCATGAAAGTGAAAGGTGAAAATGAAGTCGCTCAGTCATGTCCGACTCTTAGTGACCCCATGGACTGCAGCCTACCATGCTCCTCCATCCATGGGATTTTCCAGGCAAGAGTACTGGAGTGGGTTGCCATTGCCTTCTCCGTGTGCACTACTGGTGGGAACATAAAGTGGTACAGCTAGTAAAAACAGTATGGAGGCTCAAAAAATTAAAAACCTAACTACCAAAGGATATACCAATTCCACTCCAGTGTATTTTTCTGAAGAAAACAAAAATACTAATTTGGAAAGATATACTCACCCCCATTTTCATTGCAGCATTACTTACAATAGCCAAGATGTGGAAGGAAGGTGTCTATTGATAGATGAAGAATAAAGAAGATGTGAGATATAGATCTATATCATATATATATCACATGTGCATACATGTATATAATTTATATATGAAGTTACTTAGCCATAAAAAGAATGAAATCTTGCCATTTGTAACATGGATGTATCTATAAGGTATTAAGCAAAGTGAAATAAGTCAGACATAAAAAGACAAATGCTGTATGATTATACTTGACATTTCTCCAAAAGAAAACATACAGATGACTAACAAACACATGAAAAGATGCTCAACATCTCTCATTATTAGAGAAAAGCAAATCAAAACTACAATGAGTTATCACCTCACACTGATTAGGATGGCCATCATGAAAAAAAATAAAATCTACGAACAATAAATACTAAAGAGGATGTAGAGAAAAGGGAATCATCTTGCACAGTTGGTGGGAATGTAAATTGATACAGCCACTATGGAGAACAGTATGGAGTTTCCTTAAGAGACTAGGAATAAAACTATCATATGACCCAGCAATCTCACTCCTGGGCATATACCCCGAGAAAACCATAATCCAAAAGATGCATGTACTCCAATATTCCTTGTATCACTATTTACAATCGCCAGTACATGGAAACAGCCTAGATGCCCATCAATGGGTGAATGAATAAAAAAGTTGTTATATATACAATGGAAAATTACTCAGCCATAAAAAGGAATGAATTTGAGTCCATTGAACTGAGGTAGATGAACCTAGAGCCTGTTATCCAGACTGAAGTTAAAAAGAGAAAAACAATATTGTATATTAACACATATATATAGAATCTATAAAAATGGTACTGTTGAACTTATTTTCAGGGTAGGAATAGAGATGCAGAGATAGAAACAGACTTGCAGACACAGTGGGAAAAGGAGAGGGTGGGACAAATTGAGAAGTAGCTTTGAAACATACACATTGTTGTTGTTGTTGAGTTGCTAAGTTGTGTCTGACTCGAAGCCCCATGAACTGCAGCACGCCAGGCTTTCCTGTCCTTTATTATCTCCCTGAATTTGCTCAAACTTATGTCCATTTAGTCAGTGATGCCATCCAACCATCTCATCCTCTGTCACCCCTTTCTCTTCTTGCCTTCAATCTTTCCCAGCATCAGGGTCTTTTCCAGTGAGTCATCTCTTCCCATCAGGTGGCCAAAGTACTGGAGCTTCAGCTTCAGCCTCAATCCCTCCAATGAATATTCAGGGTTGATTTCCTTTTGGATTGACTGGTTTGATCTCCTTGTTGTCCAAGGGACTCTCAAGAGTGTTCTCCAGCACCACAGTTTGAAGGCATCAGTTCTTTGATGCTCAGCCTTCTTTATGGTCCAACTCTTACATCCATACATGACTACTGGTAAACCACAGCTTTGACTATATATAAAATAGATAGCTAATAGGAAGTTGCTGTATGACACAGGGAGCCCAGTCCAGTGCTCCGTGATAGCTTAAAGGGTTGGGATGGAGTGAGAGGTAGGTGGGAGGTTTAAGAGGGAGGGTACATACATATGTCTATGTCTAATTTGTGCTCATGTATGGCAGAAGCTGATGTATGGCAGAAACCAACTATATTATAAAGCAGTTATCCTCCAATTAAAAATAAATAAATTTTAAAAATAAATTTTAAGAAAAGAAAAAAGATAATTTTGAGACTTAGAAACAGGGAATATTGACTAAGAAAAAGCAATTTTAATTCAAGGAAATTGTGCCCCTATCAACTATAACACAAAATGCAGCAATTTTATAAGATCTGTTTTTCCATGTTCCTTGAGAAAGAGTTAAAATACAACCATGAATTCTTAATCTATTAAATAGTACATCCCACTGATATTAAATTCTAGTTACTAATAGTATGCTTAAGAACATAAAGTTAATATTTATATTAGCAGAATATTTCTGAAGTAAATGAAGGAGGCTGACTTGGTTAGAGAAGACAATTTAGTAAGGAATTATGAATAACAATAAAATTTGCATTTTAAATAGAAACACATTAGGTATTTATAGAATACTAGTTTCTTACTTAAGCCCACATTTACTGAGAAGTTCCTTGTGTGTCATTCATTGCACTGGGATCTACAGGCAACCCATGAATCATTAAATAGATTGTTTTCTAAAGATATATTTATGAAACTGTCTATGAGTTGTATCATTATATGCATTTTTTTACATAATGTGTTAGATGTGTTATATCTATTAATCAACATATATACAAAATCAACATGTACAACAAGATATATACATAATCAACATATACAAAACATACCACATACACACTTATATAATAATACATTTTTATTGATTCCCTGGTGGCTCAGATGGTAAAGAATCCACAAGCAATGAGGGAGACCTGGGTTCAATTCCTGGGTTGGGAAGATCCCCTGGAGAAGGGAACAGCTACCCACTCCCGTATTCTGGCCTGGAGAATTCCATAGACAGAGGAACTTGTCAGACTATGGTCCATGGGATCGCAAAAAGTGGGACACGATTGAGCAACTTTCATTTAACTTTACTTCAAACATATATACCTAAGAAATCCGAGGAAGGCTGAAATAATTTTATAAATATATTTTATATATGTATATATAAATAAATAAACACGTATATATACGTATACACATATAATTCTGGAAAACAAAAAATACTCTATTTCATACCTATACAAATTTTGTAAACCAAATAAGAAGGGTGAAAGCTTACCTAAAAAAAAACCTGGATACAGTCATTAGAGAAAAAGAAAAACTAACATTTTGCAAAAGTTTCATTCCATTTAAAACTCACAACCACCCATGAGAAGAGCATTATATTTATTTTACCAGTGAGGAAATGAGACTCAAAGAAAGTAAGGGATTGACTTAAGATCACAAAATCAGCAAATAACAGAGCTGAAATTAGATTTCAGGTCTTTTCATCTTCAAGTCTCTGCTTCCTTCATCACAGTAAATTGTATTATAATACAGGCAAATAAGAATGTTTTAAATGTGTGAAAGTATCTGAATATGCTGTAATGGAATCTTAAAATCATCCCATGAGTTCAGAGGGTAGATATTATTCTATGCACTTTACAATCAATGAAACAGACATGGGAAAAGGATAATGACTTACCCAAGGTTAATTGACAAATCAGGGCTGCAGTCAGGGCCAAAAGCCAAATCCCCAGTTTCCTGGGATGGAGCCATGTTTCACAATGTCATACCCCCTCTGGTGTCCCTTTAAAATACAAAGGTCACTACAGGCCTAGGAGCTGTTGAAGGAAAATCCTCACCAGCCTCAGGAAGTGGCACTGAGCTGGCAGGAGAAGGTGACACAGCTATGACTCAGAGCTAACAACATCCCAGGAGGGCAGGGAAACCCACCCTTCAGGTGAAGCAATAAGCCACATCCTTGACTATTTCTGTAGGGAGTAGAGGAGGTCCCCTAGGACCTTCTTTAAGCACTGCTCTTTGACCTAAACTTGTTACTTTCAGTTGAACAGAAATACTTTTCCAAGAATTTTAACTAGATACCCTTTTCTTGACTCCTTGACCTGCAAGTGTTCCTCAGCCCTGTGCAGTTTACATGACTCTCTCTACCCTGGAAAAGGCAGTCCTTTCAGGATAATCACACTATTCACAGTAGTAAAGTTCAGGTAAGAAGAAGAAGAACATAAGAAAGATAAAATGAAGAAGAGGAACAGAGAAGGAGCTAATGTTTCAGAGCTTGGTCTATGCCAGACATCATGCCAAGTTCTTTATATGGATAAACTCATTCAATCCTCACAACACACTGTGAGATAGGTGCCATTATCATTATACAGAGAGGCTGTGTAATTTGGCTAAAGTCACACAGCTTGATAAAACCAAGGTTTGAAGCCAAGAGACTCAAAAATTTTAACTCTGCTAGATATGATATCATTTAACCATCCAGCTTTTATATCCTTGTCCAGAGAGTGAACAATTAATGACCCTTACTTATAAGCTGAAACTACTACTTCTTATTGCTCAGTCGAAAAGTCATGTCCAAATCTTTGCGACCCCTTGGACTACAGAATGCCAGGCTTTCCTGTCTTTCACTGTCTTCTGGAGTTTGCTCAAATTCATGTCCATTGAGTCAGTGATGGTATCTAACTATCTCATCCTCTGCTATCCCCTTCTTCTTTTGCCTTCAGTCTTTCCCAGCATCAGGGTCTTTTCCAGTGAGTCAGCTTTTTGCATCAGGTGGCCAAAGTACTGGAGCTTCAGCTTCAGCATCAGTCCTTTCATGAACATTCAGGGTTGGTTTCCTTTAGGATTGACTGGTTTGATATCCTTGCTGTCCAAGGGCCTCTCAAGAGTTTTCTCCAGCCAACACTCTTCAAAACCATCAAATTCTTCAGTGCTTAGCCTTCTTTATGGTCTAATTCTCACATCTGTACATGACTACTGGAAAAACCATAGCTTTGACTATATAGACCTTTGTTGGCAAAGTGACGTCTTTGCTTTTTAATACACTGTCTAGGTTTGTCATAGCTTTCCTTCAAAGGAGCAAGTGTCTCTTAATTTCATGGTTGCAATCACTGTCTGCAGTGATTTTGGAGCCCAAGAAAATAAAACCTGTCACTGCTTCCACTGTTTCCCCATCTATTTGCCATGAAGTGGTGGGACTGGATGCCATGATCTTTGTTTTTTGAATGTTGAGTTTTAAACAAGCTTTTTTATTTTCTTTCACCCTCATCAAGAGGCTCTTTAGTTCTTATTTATTTTCTGCCATTAGAGTGGTATCATCTGCATATCTGAGGTTGCTGATATTTCTCCAGGCAATTTTGATTCCAGCTTGTGACTCATCCAGCCTGACATTTTGCATGAGGTACTCTGTACATAAGTTAAATAAACAGGCTGACAATATACAGCCGTGTCATACTCCTAACCCAATTTTGAACCAGTTGTTCATGTAAGGTTCTGTTACTTGACCTGCATACAGGGTTCTCAAGAGACAAGTTAGGTGGCCTGGTATTCCCATCTCTTGAAGAATTCTCCACAGTTTGTTGTGATCTACACAGTCAAAGGGTTCCATGCAGTCAAAGAAGCACAAGTAAATGTTTTTGTGGAATTCCCTTGCTTTCTCTATTCTCCAGTGAATGTTGGCAATTTGATCTCTGGTCCCTCTGCCTTTTCTAAACCCAGCTTGTACATTTGGAAGTTCTTGGTTCACATACTGCTGAAGCCTAACTTGAAGGATTTTGAGCATAACCTTACTAGCATATGAAATGAGCACAACTGTCTGATAGTTTGAACATTCTTGGCACTTCTTTGGTATTGGTATGAAAACTGACCTTTTCCAGCCCCATAGTCACTGCTGAGTTTTCCAAATTTGCTGGCATATTGAGTGCAGCACTTTCACAGCATCATCTTTCAGGATTTGAAATAGCTCAACTGGAATTCCATCACCTCCACTAGTTTTGTTCATAGTGATGCTTCCTAAGGCCCACTTGACTTCATACTCTAGGATGTCTGGCTCTAAATGAGTGATCACACCATCATGGTTATCTAGGTCATTAAGACTTGTTTTGTACAGTTCTTCTGTGTATTCTTGTCACCTCTTATTAATCCCTTCTGCTTCTGTTAAGTCCTTACCATTTCTGTCCTTTTTTATGCCCATTCTTACATGAAATATTCCCTTGATATCTCTAATTTTCTTGAAGAGATATCTAGTCTTCCCCATTCTATTATTTTCCTCTACTTTGCATTGTTCACTTAAGAAGGCCTTCCTATCTCTCCTTTCTATCCTCTGGACCTTTGCGTTCAGTTGGGTGTATCCTTCCTGTTCTCCTTTGTCTTTCAATTCTCTTCTTTCCTCAGCTATTTGTAAATCCTCCTCAGACAACCACTTTGCCTTCTTACATTTCTTTTTCTTTGGAATGGTTTTGGCCACTGCCTTCTGTACAATGTTAGAAACCTCCATCCATAGTCCTTCAGGTACTCTGTCTACCAGATATAATCCCTTGAGTCTATTAATCACCTCCATTGTATAATCAAAAAGGATTTGATTTAGGCTATACCTGAATGGCCTAGTGGTTTTCCATACTTCATCCTTCATCTTTCATAATTCCATCCTAGTGGTTCTTCAATGTAAGTGTGAATTTGGCAATAAGGAGCTCATGATCTGAGCCACAGTCAGCTCCATATCTTGGTTTTGCTGACTGTAAAGAGCTTCTCCATCTTTACCTGCACAGAATATAATCAATCTGATTTCAGTATTGATCATTGGGTGATGTCCATATTTAGAGATGTCTCTTGTATTGTTGGAAAAGGGTGCTTGCTATGACCAGTGTATCCTCTTGACAAAACTCTGTTAGCCTTTGCTGTGCTTCATTTTCTACTCCAAAGCTAAACTGTTAGTCCAGATATCTCTTGACTTTCTACTTTTGCATTCCAGTTCCCTATGATGAAAAGGACATCTTTTTTTGGTATAGTTCTAGATCTTATAGGTCTTTATAGAACTGGTCAACTTCAGCTTCTTTGGCATTAGTGGTTGGGGAATAGACTTGGATTACTTTGATACTGAACAGTTTACCTTGGAAATGAATTGAAATCATGCTGTCATTTTTGAGACTGCACCCAGGTACTGGATTTCAGACTCTCTTATTGACTATGTGAGCTACTCCATTTCTTCTATGGGATTCTTGCCCACAGTAGTAGGTATAATGGTCATATGAATTAAATTCACCCATTCCTGTCCATTTTAGTTTATTGATTGCTAAGATGTTTCCTCTTGTCACTCCTACTTGACCACATTGAATTTACCTTGATTTATGGACCCAACACTTCCAAGTTCCTATGCAATATTGTTCTTTACAGCATTGGACTTTACTTTTACCACCAGACATATCCACAACTCAGTGTCAGCTTTCCACTTTGGCCCAGTCACTTCATTCTTTCTAGAGCTATTAGTAATTGCCGTCTGTTCTTCCCCAGTAGCATACTACACATCTTCCAATCTGCGGGTTCATGTTTTGGTATCATATCATTTTGCCTTTTAATACTGTTCATGTGGTTCTCACAGCAATAATATTGACTTGGTTTGCCATTGCCTCCTCCAGTGGACCACATTTTGTCAGAACTCTTCATTATGACCAGTCCATCTTGGGTGGCCCTGCACATCATGACTCATAGCTTCATTGAGTTATGCAAGCCCCTTCTCCATGACAAGACTGTCATCCATGAAGCTACTAAACTACTTCTAGTATCATTAATACCAATAATCACAGTCAATATTGTTTGCATACTTGTCATTGCTAAGTACTTACAGCTATTATATTTAATATTTGTAGCAATTTTGGAGGAAGGTGTTATTATTACAGTCAATGAGCAAACTGGAAAATTGAGATGAAGAGACATTAAGTAACATCTATTTCTGCTTTATTTAGTATGCCAAAGCCTTTGACTGTGTGAATCACAACAAACTGTGGAAAATTCTGAAAGAGATGGGAATAGCAGACCACCTGACCTGCCTCTGTACGCAGGTCAGGAAGCAACAGTTAGAACTGGACAGGGAACAACAGACTGGTTCCAAATGGGAAAAGGAGTACATCAAGGTTGTATTTTGTCACCCGCTTATTTAACTTCTATGCAGAGTACATCATGAGAAATGCTGGGCTGGATGAAGCAGAAGCTGGAATCAAGATTGCCGGGAGAAATATCAATAACCTCAGATATGCAGATGACACCACCCTTATGGCAGAAAGTGAAGAAGAACTAAGGAGCCTCTTGATGAAAGTGAAAGAGGAGAGTGAAAAAGTTGGCTGAAAGCTCAACATTCAGAAAACTAAGATCATGGCATCCAGCTCCATCACTTCATGGCAAATAGATAGGGAAACAGTGGAAACAGTAGCAGACTTTATTTTTGGGGGCTCCAATATCACTGCAGATGGTGATTGCAGCCATGAAATTAAAAGATGCTTATTCCTTGGAAGGAAAGTTATGACCAACCTAGACAGCATATTAAAAAGCAGAGACATCACTTTGCCAACAAAGGTCTGTCTAGTCAAAGCTATGTTTTTCCAGTAGTTGTGTATGGATGTAAAATTTGGACTAAAAAGAAAGCTGAGCGCTGAAGAAGTGATGCTTTTGAAATGTGGTTTTGGAGAAGACTCTTTAGAGTCCCTTGGACTGCAAGGAGATTTTAAATTAGTTTTTACTGATGCATAGTTGCCTGCAAGGAGATCCAACCTGTTAATACTAAAGGAAATCAGTCCTGAATATTCATTGGAAGGACTGATGCTGAAGCTGAAACTCCAATACTTGGTCACTTGATGCAAAGAACTGACTCATTGGAAAAGACCCTGATGCTTGGAAAGATTGAAGGCTGGAGGAGAAGGGGACGACAAAAGATAAGATGGTTGGATGGCATCACCTACTCAATGGACACGAGTTTGGGTAAACTCTGGGAGTTGGTGATGGACAGGGAGGCCTGGCATATTGCATTCCATGGGGTTGCAAAGAGTTGGACACAATGGAGTGACTGATCTGAACTGAACTGAAGACAGTATACAATTGGTTTTAATCCAAGTATAACTACAGTACTATCAATTTTAAAAAATTATTTATTTGTTTGTCTGTTTACTTTTGCTGCACTGGGCCTTTGTTGCTGAGTGTGGGCTTTATCTAGTTACAATAAGTTGGGGCTACTCTCTAGTTGTGGCGTGTGGGCTGCTCATTGCACTGGCTTCTCTTCCTGCAGCACATGGACTCTGAGGCACTCAGGCTCAGTAGTTGTGGGGCATGGACTTAGCTGTTCCTCAGCATGTGGAATCTTCCTGGACCAGGGTTAAAACCTGTGTCCCCTGCATTGGCAGGCTAATTCTTAACAACCAGATCACCAGGGAAGTCCAGTACTATCAATTTTTTTAAATTTGCTTTTTAAGGAGAATCTTTGATCAGTTAATAGGGCCAAGTTTATTCATTCAAGAATCATCCACTCAACTGTTTCAAGAGTATTATGTTCTAACCAGCGAAATGAACTAGCTCTTGACAAATCCAGAAAAGAAATATAACAGCAATCATTTGCAGAACATTTCAACAGGAAAATATCAGTGCTTCATATGCAACTGAGTTCCAAGACCTCTACAAGTACCCACTGACAGCAAATTTTTCATATCCTTACCACATCATATACCACACTGTAATTTGCTCTTTACTTAAAAATACTAGAAAATTATCAAATCTACTCACAGCCAATATAAAATAGCCTCGATATTTCAAAATGTATTACACCTAAAGCATCAACATTGTCTAAAAAAAAAACAAGGAAAAACACTTTCCACTGTGTTTGGGTATTGAGATTCTCAGATCTAGGACCTCAGTATTCCTATACTTTTCAAGAAAGCAGGAAAAATGTTTAATTGTAGCAGTAGTTTCCTATTACTCTGGGCAGTGGGAGACTTTCTCTTGGGGAAAAGAATGAATTTGGCACAAAACATAATGGGTCTTCTAGCTGTACAAAAGTGAATGTCCAGCCTTCAGTTAGACAGAGAGCTCTAAGTCTTCACGTAAAAAGCGGTCTTCAGTGCAGGCTGAGTTCAACAATGATCACGATGAGGAGGAAGATAACTGAAGGGCTGGCATGCACAGTCCATTTCCCTTGGGACTAAAGAAACTAGGACATGAGAACTGAGACACAGCCATCTGGAATAGCACCTGGACTGCCACCAGCAAGAAGATGGGGCCTAGAAATAAACGACTTTCAGTGATGGTGTGAGGCTGACAGACGTTACAAGTACCTTGAACTTATATCTTGATCTAATACAGAGTTTCATGGTTTTCTTTCTTTTCTGCATCTTAATTTCCCTCTGTAATTCATGAGTCTTTTGCAGAGCTTTGCTAAATGCAACTGCCTGGTGATAGTTATGTTTTGGGGAAGTAAGGAAGTAGCTTACATCCACAATTGGGGAAAGTCTATAAGGGGACGAAAGAAGACTGGGAAGTCAGTTAAATGGTAAGAGGTGACAAGGGAAATAAATGGCCAACAACAGTAAGAGCAGACAGAGTAAGAGAGAAAGAATCTGATAAAATGACTGGATTCCTATGGCCATGTCTGATAGGAGTAGGAACCATTTGAGTTTTAAATAGGAGATACCTGAAGGCATCTTGGATGGGTTTACTTACATTTTTTTTAATCTTAAAATTTTCTGAATTATTTTTATCATGAGCAAATAGTCACTAATGGCTCTACTACACACACATAGCAGAGCCATAAGAATTCCATGGGCTGTAGACTCCATGGGGTCGCAAAGAGTCGGACATGACTAAGCAACTGAACTGAACTGATACTAGTAACAGTTGGATCCCTGAGTCAGAAGATCCCTGGGAGGAGGGCACGGCAACTTAGCCCAGTGTTCTTGCCTGGAGAATCCCATGAACAGAGGAGCCTGGCAGGCTACAGTCCATAGACTCGCACAGAGTTGGACATGACTGAAATGACTTAGCACGCATGCATGTATGCATACTAGTAAGAGCATTTGGTACAGGGTTAGAAAGCCCAGGGTTCAAATACCAGTTCTGTCCTTTATTCTCTCAGAACCTCAGTTTCAATATCAACATAACATGAACAATCAAGTTGTTTTTGTTCAGTCACTAAGTCACATCCGAGTCTTTTCAACCCCATGGACTGCAGCATGCCATACTTCCTTATCCTTCATTATCTCCCAGAGTCTGCTCAAACTCATGTCCATTGAGTTGGTGATGCCATCCAAAATCACACCAAGATTTATATGGTTTTATGGTTATATGGTTATATGATGAAATCAAGTATTAACAATGCATATTAAGTGACAGTATTTTTTTTTAATTAGAAATGAAAAAGTCTAAACAAGATGCAAAAAAATTAAATGTTTAAAAAGGAAGGATCAGCTGAGGAAGTTCATACAATCATTCATTCAGTGCTATGGCAAGTCCATTAAGGTTGTATTTACCATATGTCAGCAAAAACAATACCAGAAAATGTCCATCTTCTTTAACACTAACTCTCTAGTGCAGTCTCTCTTTTTTAAAAAAGTGTGTATTCTATATCCTATGAACATTTTCCTAAAAAAAAAAGGAAAAAAAGGAAATAAAGAGTGGCCCTCCCCAAAATATAGAACAGTCAAGTGTTCCTTTGCTCTTGGTCTACCAATGCAAGAGGAAGAATTGCTCACTTTTAGGGAAAACATAGCTTTTCTTCAAAGGCATTAAGGAAAAAGAGAATATAAGTTGGTTTTGAATCTTACTTTGGTCTAGCGCACTTGCTTAGAAATCTGTCTTATTTTTCACATTCATCTCCTTACCTGAGCTCCCCAACACCATCTATACACATAAAAGAAACCTATCTTCCAGTGATACAATTTTGAAAAACTTTAGATCACTCAGAAAAAAAAAAAAAAATTAAGAAACCAAGAGTTTTTTAAGTGAATGAATCACAAGCCATCACTTCATTCTGAATACCTCTTAAAGAATACAGAGTGGCAAAATAAGTCTTATCTAGGAACTGAACTGTGTGCAAAGAGAAAATAACATAAGAGCAGCAGCATTTTCCTTCTTATGTTAATGTTTTAAAACTGTTGGTAAGATCTTGCCTAGTCTAAACTGTGTCCAAAGTAGACGGTGAGCTGCCCACACAAAAAACTAACAATTTAAAATTCCTACCTCCCTTTTCCTCCTTCAAGTTTAAAAACTGACCAATATTAATTTCAGTGTTCTGCATGGTTATTAAGTCCCAAGCCACACTGGCTGGTGAGAAACAAAGAAAGAAAAGAGCCATTATTCCAGGCAGACCAGACAGTCTCACAAATAGCTCCAGAAAAGTCAACCAGTTTATGATGTTCACTCCTTCATGAGTCAGAAGAAAACGGTTCTAACTATCCAGCTATGCAAGTTTGGGGTGCCAATCAATTAGACAAGTAAACAGAGTGTACTTAAAGGAGATAAAAGGTCAGTAGAGAAAGTATAGTCGGGTAGGGAAAGATGGGCCAGCTTTTCCTCTTCTGCTGAAAATGTGACACAGGGCCCAGTGAGCCTGGGATCAGATGGGGTTCTCGCCTTGTCTCCTACCCCACATTATTGCACACTGCGGGCCAGCACACTGCATGGTTCTGCCCTACCTTTCTGTCACAAGTCTTTCTTTCTGCCTTGCCTTTCTCCCTCATCCCACTTGCTCTCTGCTTCCTCTTCTTCCTCCCCATAGAAACTTCCCACTCCCACTTTCCTTCAACCATAATGGACATCTCCCCCTCCAATTCGCCCCAAATATTTTCTACTCCCTTTGTATTACTTCCCCTCCTTCTTTCTGAGTGTTGACCTAGGGCAACTCCTGTTCCTCTGCATGCCATGTATATAACTGCACATTTGTCTCCTTGCTTCATCTTTCTTGGCATGGTGTGATGTTTAGTCGCTAAGTTGTATCCAACTGTTAGTGACCCCATGGGCTATAGCCTGCCAGGCTCCTTTGTCCATGGGATTTTCCCAGCAAGAATACTGGAGCGTGTTGCCATTTCCTTCTCCAGGGGATGTCAGTGACCCAGGGACTGAACCCACGTCTCCTGCTTGGCAGACAGATTCTTTGCTACTGAGCCACTAAGGAAGTCTTTTATCTTTCTTTGTCCTGCCTTATTCTTGGCTTCGAAAGTATATGGTATATGTGAGACAGGAGGAAACTGACCTTACTAGTAAAAGATCATACATTAGGAAAATAGTGAAATAGATGATGTCTGTTTCATGTTCAAAGCACCCCCAGTAAATATGTTTTCTCTCATCAGAATCCAAATCACATCTATAGAGAAAAAATTTTGAAATTTATTAGTGTTTCTATTATTTTCTGATGCAGAGTATTCTTAAAAGTTTCTGGGTTTTACCCTCAAAGCTAAATTTGAATATCAGTTTTGCCACCTGTTAATTTCTTGATCTTGACAATCTCTCTGAACCATAATCAAATAATAATAAAATTAATTATTTCTTAATATTATAACATCAATTGAGTATTCACAATAAAGTTTGTGTGAAGATTTAATGAGATGATGAATTTAAATTTCTTAGTGCTGTGCCTGGCCTGTGGTAAGTCAGGATGTTAGCTATTGTGAGCCAAGTACTAGACTAAGGATTTAGTATGTGTTTATTATATTTAATCCAGACACTAGCCCTTGGATTTGGACATTATTATTTTCCCATTTTAATCAGTGAGGGAACAGGTTTAAAAAGGTTAAGTTATTTACTCAGCTGGATTGTTAGTAAATAGTGACAGGGAAAATTGACAAGTCTATTTAACTTCTCACCTGTGAAATGGGGATAATAATATCTACCCTACAGCACTGATGTCAAGATTAAATTCGCTGATGGAGCATATAGTAGTCATTCACTACGTTTTCACCTTCCTCTCCTTTATGCCATTACGTAACCCTGTCTTTTGCATTCGATCCAATTAAATAAAAAATTAATGTTATTCCTTAGTATCACTACCTCCAAAAAGATCCAACTTTTGCCAACAATTTTTTTAGTAGAACTATTCACATTCCCATATAGAGCAGATTAATATTTATCTACCGCATTGCCATATTCCCAAAACAAAGATAAATGTAAACTCCCAAGTTTACCATTACCTATTGACCATAATAGATATTTAGATGGTAAACCAAGCAGCAACTTACTTGATTTATTCAGATTCAACATCATTCTAAAAAAAGATATGGATATATAATCAAGATTGATTTTTTCTTTAAAATTATTTTTAAAGGGCTCATTTTTCCTTTTTAACGCATTCTAAAATCATTACATTTTAAAATTTCCCCAACCCCTAGGCAATTCCCAGCCTCTTGTTTAAATTATTTTCTCCTGAAGTATCCTTCTGAGGCCCCTATTTGAAGGTCTGTGATGGTTTCCTGCTACTCATTGAATTAATTGCAAAATTCTTAATCTGGCATTCAAAACCATCCATGATCTCACTCAAAATGGATTTTTCTGCCTTAATCTCACTCCCTGTTGTGTGTATCCCACCCTGTACCAAACTATTCCCTAAAAATGACCACTCACTGTCTTTACTCATGATATTCCCTTTATCTACAATGTCTTTCCTCTCCAACCCCTGGAAAGGGGGTTGACCTCTTGACCTCTTTCTGTATTTTCCAAATGTTTTCCAGAAACATTCTGCACACTTTAATTAGGTCTATTCCTTAATACTTTATAGCTGTGTCACTATTTTGAGTTTTATCTTTTTTTCTAATATGTTTTTAAATAGATCACTGCTGGGTAAAAGAATATTACTGATTTTTATATGTTGGTCTTGCCTCTAACAAGTATGCCAAACTCTATAATAAGTCTATTGCCAGTTTTCTATAGAGTATACATTATTTTTATAATAATAGTAGCAATCACTCTCATATTGCTAATACATACGGGAGCTGTTCTAAATGCTTCATATGGGTAAACTCATTTAATCTTATTGAAGTGCACTGTTATTTTTAACCCTCTTTCACAAATGAAGGATGCATTAAAAAATGAAATTACTTGCAAGAAGTCTCCAAACCAGGAAGTAAGAGAACTGCAATTCAAGTCCTGTTAGTTTAGCTCAAGTATCCATGTTCTTAATTTTAGGGCATATTGTTTACTCTTATGAAGAAGGGCCATGGAGTCAGAGACCTGAGTTTAGGTCCTGGGTCTTCTGATATGGGAAAGTCACTGCTTCTCCATGACTCAATTTACTCATCAGGAATGTGAAGTGAACAATAGCTACTTACAGAGTTTTCCTAAAGACTCAGTGAGAAAGTATGTGATAGCATTCTATGAAGTGTAGCATAGAAAAAGGGTTACAGATACCATCATTTCCTTCTCTCTCCAAAGATTCTTAACCACCTTTTCTGTTGAAATCTCAACCATCTGGCTCTGAACTCCCAAGAACTCTGTATTTTTCTCTTGGTAGTTATCATGTACTTTCTTGCCAACCAACTATTTGGGCCCAGTCTAATCTTCTCTGCTGGACTATATCCTCCTTGGAGACAGGAATTACACCCCATTTATCTCAGGCTCCCCACAAAAACAGTGTCTCATCTTACACAATGAATTTGCTCAGCAAATGCATGTACCCGAAAGAATTTTCAAAATCACTGGTTGTAAGAAAATGTAAATGTACCTAAGCCTGGTAATTGTTTACAAAATAATGTTTTCATCTCAGAAACACAAATTTACATAGGGGTAATCCTGCAAGAAAATCATCCTGCTTTCCATTTACACACTGTGGGCATTCATATGGTCTAATTACTACAAATCCTTTGTATTTTTACATAAAAATTACTTATATTCAATATCCTATAAGAAATCATAACAGAAAGAATATGAAAAAGAATATATACGTGTATAACTGGAACACTTTGCTATAGATACAAACTACCTATTAGCTTTCAGGTTGAAAAAAAAAAAAGTCCCTGGTGATTTTATGTGAAAATGGGTTAATCCCAGTGACCTGCTTGGTTTTCATTCACAGGAGACAGTGGTTGGTGGAGGGAAATAAAAACAGGGAAGCTATGTTGAAATCACTGTCAGAGAATGAGAAGCCATCTCTGAGTAGAGCAGCCTGCCCTGCATCATGCCCAGAGAAGCTGACTCATTTCCTCTTCTCCCGGTCATCACCTCGGAAGCCTGCTCCCCTTACTCCACCTCTCACTGAAACCCACCACCCTTGCCATTGATTCAGTGAATCACAGGAGGAAAATCTAAAGTAAGAGAAGAAACACACTTTCTTTTTTATAATTAGAGAAAAATAAATGGAACTCTCCATTGGAAAGTGTCTTACAATTGTTAAAAGAGTTGATTGGACTATGCAATAATCTTTTCTTAAAAATCTTCTTGTTGGGTTATAACATGTACCATAAAGTTCACAAGTGGTAAGTATGCAATTCAACGAATTTTTACATATCAGTAAGATACCAGTTCATACATCTGTGTGCACATGTGTGTAAAAACCATGTAATCCCACCCCAAATAAAAGATAAAATATTTCCAACACAAAGACTCATATTCCTTTCCAGTCAATAAACACCATTTGCCTCCACAGAGGTAACATTTCGGACTTCTCTCACCACAGATTTGTTTTCCCTATTCTTGAACTTCCTGTTATTGAAATCCAGGATACACTTTGTGTCTGGTTTCTTTCACTCAGCCTTGTGTCTGTCTATGAGATTCATTTCATATTAGAGTGTATAACAGCAATTTGTTCTTTTTTTATTGCTATTGATTATCTACTGTATTGATTTTATGACTAACAGTACTGTTATGAAGGTAGTACCATAAACACTAATGCACATCTTTTGGTGGATATACAAAAACTATGCATTAGCCTTTTACCTAATCTCCTACTTATGCTTCTCTACCTCAGCCCCACCATGCCAGGAATCTCTCCAAGTCTGCTCAGTCACTGGATCCCTACAGAGCCTTCAGTGAATGCCCACAGTCTATAGAGTTAGTTAAAACTCAAACCAGGCCTTCCAGGCCCTCTGTGCTTTGCCCATGTCCTACCTTCAGGCTTACTTCCTGAATAATTTCAAGATTTATTACCCTGCCACAGTCTCCAGGCAAAACACATAACTCACCTTTCTCCACACACACCCCAAAATTATTTATGAGCATACCAATCCCTCCCTATTCAGAAAGTATTTTCTCACCACTTATAAGTTAAGAATAAATATTTCAAATTTTAAAAAACTGTTGGTCTCAGATTTTTTTAAAGGCATCTTCCTGATATGACATTATGGAGAGGTTATAAAAAGTAAACACTTGAATGGAATTTTCCATTCAGTCTGGAGGAAGTTAGAAGCATACACCTGGGACAATTTTACACTCAGGTTCAGGATATGGTTTTGGGAATACCGATTCTGCCATTTCCTAGCTATGTGACCTTGAGTAAGATATTAGTTTTCTCATCTGAAAACTAGAAGCAAAAACTTTCTTCATAGGGTTGTTTTGAAGAATAAGTGAAATATTGCATAAAAACTACTTGCAAAATGGTGACAGCCACAAAGGAAGGACAAAATAAATAGTATTTGTCATTATGAATAAAGAAGCTGTACATCATAGAGGCTAAGAGTAAGACATTAGGAACCAGATTACCTGGGTTCAAATCCCAGCCCCGCCATTTACTAGTTATAAGACTTGCACACATTGCGAACAAACTGTGGCAGTCTCCTTGTCTGTAAAAAAGTAATTACAGCAGTATCTTCTTAAAAAGGCTTTCAAAGGAATTCAAAAACTCAATATATGGAAATGTATATATTTTCAATGCATCTGCCACACAGTAAATGGTACATAAGTCTCAGCAGGTGGCACTAGTGGTAAAGTACCCATCTGCCAATGCAGGAGATATAGGAGACACGGGCTCAATCCCTGAGTCAGGAAGGTTTGCTGGAGGAGGACAGATGGCAACCCACTCCAGTATTCATGCCTGGAGAATCCCATGGACAGAGGAGCCTGGCAGGCTAGATCCATAGGGTTGCAAAGAGTAGGACACAACTGAAGTGACTTAGCACAGCACAGCACAAGTCTCAGCCACTCACAGAGCTACTATTATTATATATCAACACTGCCATAACTAATATCATTAACATAACACTATCATTCTTGTAAATTTAAAGCCGTGATAGATAAGAAAAACACTAAAGGAGATTAACCTAGAGATAGTTTTAGAAGGGTCAGTACAAATGAGAGAAATTCTGTAGGAGCAGCATCATAGACTCCAAAGTAACAATAGTTTGAACAGAGTGTAGCCAATGAGACGTGGGAAGCCATATGACAAAGCTGTCAGTGTCCAGGGTGAATTCATGATTTGAAATGAACATCTCTGAGAGTTTTCAGTTTTAACTGATGAGCAGCGCTGCCCATGGGCAAGAGGCAGAAGGTGGTACCAAATCATTCACACTGATGCCACCTCTGCATCTTGAGACCCAATATCAGCTTCACCTTTAAAGCTTTATTATCACAGGAAAGTGGTTAACACTAGCTTCTAAACTGCTCCAGAGTAAGTCATACTTTCTGAAGAAAAGTAACAAGTTAAGAGATGGAAACTAGAGTTCAGTGTCTATAATAGAAAAAATGATTACTTATTTATTATTTTATTATAATTTTATAGATAAATAAACTGAGATAAGAGCAAATTCAGTAAGTTGCCTATGACCAAAAGCTCAGTAGGAACAAACAGGATAGAAATTCACAAACTTGAATCCAAACCCTATGCAATTCCAACATGTAAAGCAAACTTTAAAATTTTTCTGTTGGTAAGGATTTCTTATTAGTAACTCTCAATAGAACCTCTTGGAAAAATAAGTTCAGATAAGAAATTCCTCCATGTTAGAGTCAATGAAATAAAAGAAGCGGTGACTTCAGGGTCTATTCTTTCTGTGAATTTCTCTGGAGTAGAGCTTGCTGGCTAAAAAGAAATGGAGAGTGGAGGAGGCCAGACAGGAGTAAACTTGGGCCTGCCTTCTACAACAGTCTAATTTTCTGATGAGAAGAAACAGATGGACATCTCAGAGTTGAGCAATAGCCTCTGAAATCTCTAGGTGATGCATATGTGTTGCAGGAAGAGGGATCCCTTCCAGGGCCCAAACAGGGGCTCTAGTCTAACACTCAGAAATGAATTGACACACATGCTGCAAGAGCAAAAGACTTTATTGGGAAGGGGAGCTGGGACAGAGAGCAGCAGGTTAAGGAAACCCTGGATGACTGCTCTGCTGGATGACTCCCAGTCTTGGGTTTTATGGTGAAGAAGAGGTGGCAAGAATACACAGAAGAACTTACTAAAAAGATCTTCATGACCCAGATAACCATGATGATGTGAACACTCACCTAGAGCCAGACATCCTGGAATGCAAAGTCAAGTGGGCCTTAGGAAGCATCACAACGAACAAAGTGGAAGTGATGGAATTCCAACTGAGCTATTTCAAATCCTAAAAGATGATGCTATTAAGGTGCTGCACTCAATATGCCAGCAAATTTGGAAAACTCAGCAGTGGCCACAGGACTGGAAAAGGTCAATCTTCATTTCAATCACAAAGAAAGGCAATGCCAAAGAATGTTCAAACTACTGCACAATTGCGCTCAGCTCACATGTTAGCAAAGTAATACTCAAAAGTCTCCAAGCCAGGCTTCAACAGTACATGAACCGTGAACTTCCAGATGTTCAAGCTTGTTTTAGAAAAGGCAGAGGAACCAGAGATCAAATTGCCAACATCCGCTGGATCATCGAAAAAGCAAGAGAGTTCCAGAAAAACATCTATTTCTGCTTTATTCACTATGCCAAAGCGTTTGACTGTGTGCATCACAATCAACTGTGGAAAATTCTGAAAGAGATGGGAATAGCAGACCACCTGACCTGCCTCTTGAGAAATCCATATGCAGGTCAGGAAGCAACAGTTAGAACTGGACATGGAACAACAGACGGGTTCCAAATCTGGAAAGGAGCACATCAAGGCTGTATATTGTCACCCTGCTTATTTAACTTATATGCAAAGTACATCATGAGAAATGCTGGGCTGGATAAAGCAGAAGCTGGAATCAAAATTGCCGGGAGAATTATCAGTAACCTCAGATATGCAGATGACACCACCCTTATGGCAGAATATGAAGAAGACCTAAAGAGCCTCTTGATGAAAGGGAAAGAGGAGAGTAAAAAAGCTGGCTTAAAACTGAACATTCAGAAAACTAAGATCATAGCATCTGGTCCCATCACTTAATGGCAAATAGATGGGGAAACAATGGAAACAGTGAGAGACTTTATTTTCTTGGGCTCCAAAATCACTGCAGATGGTGATTGCAGCCATGAAATTAAAAGATGCTTGCTCCTTGGAAGAAAAGTTATAACCAACCTAGACAGCATATTAAAAAGCAGAGACATTACTTTGGCAACTAAGTTCCGTCTAGTCAAAGCTATGGTTTTTCCAGTAGTCCTATATAGATGTGAGAGTTGGATCATAAAGAAAGCTGAGCGTGAAAGAACTGATGCTTTTGAGCTGTGGTGCTGCAGAAGTCTCTTGAGAGTCCCTTGGACTTCAGGGTGATCAAACTAGCCAATCCTAAAGGAAATCAGTCTTGAATATTCATTGGAAGGCCTGATGCTGAAGCTGAAACTCCAATACTTTGGCCACCTGATAGGAAGAACTGACTCACTGGAAAAGACCCTGATGCTGGGAAAGAATGAGGGCAGGAGGAGAAGCGGACAACAGAGGATGAGATGGTTGGATGGCATCACCGACTCGATGGACCTGAGTTTGAGCAAGCTTCAGGAGTTGGTGATAGACAGGGAAGCCTGGTATGCTGCTGTCCAAAGAGTCAGACATGACTGAGTGACTGAACTGATTTAGTTTGTAGGTTATCGCTGACTCAAGAGTCCTTCCTGGTGGTACACACATTGCTCAGACAAGATAGATTCCAAGAAGGATTCTAGCAGGTGATAGGACACATGGTGTCTCTTTTTGACCTTTCCTGAGCTTTTCTGGTGGTTGGTAGCTTATTATTAATAGTTCCATGTTGCTTAGTAGGACCTCCTGTCATAAAATAACTCACACACATGGTTACTATGGTGCCTGGCCAGGAGGGATGGTTTCAGTCTGTGCTTCCCCTAACATAGGTAGCTTTAGGGTCCTATTGTCACATCTGTACCCTTAGAATCTTTCTAGGTCCCATCACCCACCTTATGTCCCCGATTTCACCAAATTTTTCACTTTTACTGAATCATTTTTTGTTAATGTACTAAAAGAGAAAAGATTTGAAGGGCTTCTTTGGTGGGTCAGTGGTAAAAGAATCTGCCTGCTGATGCAAAAGACACAGGTTTGATCCCTGATCTGGGAAGATCCGCTGGAGAAGTAAATGGAAACCTACTCTAGTATTCTTGCCTGGAGAATCCCATGGACAGAGGAGCCTGGTGGGCTATATTCCATGGGGTTGCAAAGAGTCAGACATGACTTAGTGACTGACCAACCAACCAACAAAAGATGTGAAATGCTCATTTTCAAAAAGGATGACACCAGTATTCCACTTTAGGGTTGGAAAGTTTCTCAATAAGCCCTGCTGTGACTTACAAATGTTAAAATGAAACTTCTTTTTTAAATGTCTAAAGCACTATGTTTATTTATAACTTTCAATCATTAACTGAAGCACTAATCTGCTTTAATGGATGCTGTGTTAAATATTGCTTAGAGCTCATGATCATTTTGGACAGAGTCACAAATACAGATAGAAAAGGGGGCAAGATAACTAAACAGAAAAACTGCATAATCTAAATATCCCCAAGACTATATTGTATTCAGGAAAAGTGATGAAGGCATTTTGTGTGGGGGTTGAGTGAAACAAATTGAAGATGAGCCTGTTTTGATCAGTTACCTGTGAGTGGCAGAGGCAATGGTCTTACCACTACCTCTTTTGTTTGGTAGGAAATGCTTCAGGGAGAGTAGTGGGGTTTAAGAAAGGAAAAGAAGATTTAGAAGAGTCGTATTCAAGAAGTGTCACTTAGAATAAAAGTTTCAAGAAGATAGAGGACGATGATTAGCTTGTAAAAAGGGAATTCCAAGGTCACTTCAAAAAACAAAGCAGTTGGACAAATTTTATGTGGATACATCACCTCTCGGTGGGATCTCATTTCTCTGTGCTCACTACTCCTGGTACAGGGTTTTATCTCATTTTTAGGATATTGACATTTTCTGAGTAAATTAGTCATTTCCATTGTCCATTCCTAAATGAGACTGCCCTTACTGTGTTTAAAATTAAATAATGACAGTTCAGTTCAGTTCAGTCACTCAGTCGTGTCCGACTCTTTGTATCCTGAAGGACTGCAGCATGCCAGGCTTCCCTGTGCATCATCAACATCCAGAATTTACTTAAATTCATGTCCAGAGTCGGTGATGCCATCCAACCATCTTATCCTCTGTCATCCCCTTCTCCTTCTACCTTCAGTCTTTCCCAGCATCAGGGTCTTTTCCAATGAGTCAGTTCTTTGCATCAGGTGGCCGAAGTATTGGAGTTTCAGCTTCAGCATCAGTCCTTCCAATGAATATTCAGGACTGATTTCCTTTAGAATAGACTGGTTGGATCTCCCTGCAGTCCAAGGGACTCTCAAGAGTCTTCTCCAATACCACAGTTCAAAAGCATCAATTCTTTGGTGCTCAGCTTTCTTTATAGTCCAACTCTCACGTCCATACATGACTACTGGAAAGACCAAGCTAAATTAAATCCTCTCCCAAATTTCCATTTCCTGTATACATATAGGGAACATCTGTTGTATTATTTTCTATCAACTTACATTTTCAAGTGCTCTGTTCTTGACAATATGAATTCAGTGAAGCTAAAGAGCAAAAATGATGCTTCTTTGTTGAAGTCCCATAACACCTGCTCTGTGCATATTGCTTAAATATAAGTACTGGTGGAATATAATTATAAACTCAAAATGGCATATTTATGTCCTTCAATGGAAACCCTAATGTTTTCCATTCAAATTTATGAATGTTGCTGTACTTCATATGCAACCTACCATAATTCAACTACAGATTATACTGAAACACATGAATTTATCAAGGGAGGTAGTTAAGAACATACACCTAAAATTGCCCTTGTTTTTGATTAATATATCAAACCTTGTGAGTATGTAACTAGGTCGTATGTAGTATGGAAAATATTTCAACTTCCTTCTGCAAATATTTTTTCCGCTGAGGAAAGAAAACGTGTAGTTTAATTTCAAAACAGGGAAGTCGAAATTTGCTAGAATGGGGCTAGAATTATTGCAAAATGTTCACTACCTATTCAGATGGTTCTGCTGTAAAGATGATCAGGAAATATAGATTCTGAGCTATAAATATTCTCAGAGAACCATGAAGCATATGCTTTTAATTTGTGCTTGGGTGGCTTATCCATCAGACAGGAAAACATCTCTGGTTTTAAGAGGTTTGAACAGATGCCATAGAGTAAGTTCCCATTTCTGAGTGTTTGTTGTCATTTTGGTTAGTGAACTCCACCTACCAAAACAAAAATGAACACTGTACTTCAGAGACTGCCCTTTCAGCCCAGTTTTAACATTTAAAGAAAGAAAAAAGGAAGCAAATCTTTTTGCTTATCTGCCATATAGATGTGTTTTTAACCAATAATTCAGAAAATATTGTCAACATTTTATATAAGCCAATTATGGCATCCTTATACAGCTCTTTAATTTTGGAGTTAATTCAATCTTAGTTTCTTTGCTTCCTTGCCCCATCATGGTTCCTGCTGCACTCTAGATCTGACTGTTTTTGTATTTAACTTCACATAGCACCCATTAATCTGATTAATGCTCCATTTGATCACTTTTATGAATAATGTCTTTACAGCTTAAGAAAAGAGGGTAATTGTGGTTGCATCTAAAAGCTAGGCGGTAGTTGCCACTTAATGTAAGAAAAATTGGGTCAAATTATGGGAAGTCAACCATGCAGATTGGCAAAGACTCTCAGTCCTTTCATTCTTCAATTCTGCCCCATTTACGTCTTCCCACATTTATACCATGTAAGTTCTAAATTATGCAGGAATCAAAATCTTCTATAGGATTTCTGAAAACATAAATATTATTGTGAGCAAGGGCAGAGAGAGCCTTGGGAGAATTGGGGCTTGATCTAGACCATAAAGAATGGAATGAGTTGAGAAGGTAAAAGAGGCTGAAGGACATGTGCTTTAGATGTAAAAGCAAACAGCAAGAAATGAACTTGTATCAGAGAAACAGTGAGAGGCAGGGCTGACGAGATAAGGGCTTTATTGTTCAGGTTTCTGAGAACTTTATGTCTGTAGTTCTTTTGTTGACTATTTTCACTTCTTGATTCTTGCTGGAGGACCCCTTAGGCTTTTCCCTAGGGCAAAAAGACAACTCTCAATTGTCTGCATGAGAAAGTAAAACAGCAGAGCATTTGGATTTCCTAAATAGCTACTAGCCAATGGACATTCTGGAAATGTGTTAGTGCCTTAGCCCCCTGTCTAGTCTTTCAGATGCACTCTCTTGAAAGAGAGAGGAGGAGGGAGGGAGGGGAAAAGGAGGGAAGGAAGAGAGGGAGGCAAGATGGCCACATTTGTATGATTAGTGACAGCTATCAATCTTTATTTCGGATATGAAGGAAAACAGCACAGAATATAGGAGGCATGGCGATACAGTCATGTAAGTGATTCTTTCCTAAATGCAGCAAAATGTGCAACATCAGTTTTGTCCTTTTCAAAGCAATCCTATTGAAAGGCTGTGTGACTATTCAAAGATGCCTCCATTTTCAAGCCATTTTTAGAGCCCTTCTTTTTGAGTTATTCGGGAAGCCTCAGGCACAGTCTTCAGAGCAAACCCTCCACCCCTGCCTCCTGCCCTCTGCATCTTGTGTGCTGACCCTTCCCTGCCAAACTGGTACACCTCCCTTTGCTCTGCTCTTGTATTGTCTATCAGTTCCATCCCTGTCCCAGCATTCAGGCAGTGCCGGGTAGGGGCAGAGGATAGACAGCTTGAACCTGGGAGATATGCTAAATTATGACACAAGAAGAAGACAAATAGAGAGAGGTCGAAGATCTGAGAGAACTCAAAGGGGTAATCAAAACAACAACCACAACCAAAAAGTCCTTTTGCAGTGGGTGAGTAGCTACAATGCTGTGGGAAATGAATAGAACATATGCCACAATACAGGGGAAACAGCACAGACACTAAAACCTGTGGTGAGAGATACTAGAATTGTAAGCTAAACATGATAAAAAACATTGATAAGTTAGAAAAGATACATGCACCCCAATGTTCATAGCAGCACTGTTTATAACAGCTAAGACATGGAAGCAACCTAAATGGGTAAAGATTGTATACATGCACCACCCATATAGGGGTGGTGCATATATACAATGGAATATTGCTCAGCCATGAAAAAGAATTAAACAATGCCATTTGCAGCAACATGGATAGACCGAGATTGTCATACTGAAGTAAGTCACACATAAAAAGACAAATACCACATGATTTTATTTATATGTGGAATCTAAAAGATAAAGACAAATGAACTGAAAAAACAGAAATAGACTCACAGATACAGAAAACAAATTAATGGTTATCAAAGAGGAAAGATAGGGGTAGGGGATAAATTAGGAGTTTGGTATTAACATATACACACACTATTATATATAAAACAGGGAAACAACAAGGGCCTACTACATAGCTCAGTATCTTGTAAAAACCTATACTGGAAAGAATCTGAAAAAGAATATACATATATGTATGCATAACTGGATCACTTTGCTGTACACTTGAAACTAACACAACATTGTAAATTAACTATTCTTCAACTAAAAAATACTGAATGGGTGCAACTACAGATTATCACACCCGAGTGAAGTAAGCCAGAAACAGAAAGACAAGTACCACATGATATCACTTATATGTGGAATCTAAAATAAGACACAAATGAACTTGTCTATGAGAGAAACAGAATTAGGGACATGAAGAATAGACTGGTTGTTGCCAAGAGGAAAGGGCTGGGAGAGGATAGGAGTGGGAGTTTGGGATTAGCAGGTGCCAACTGGTATGTATAGAATGGATTAACAACAAGGTCCTACTGTTTAGCACAAGGAATTATATTTAATGTCCTGTGATAAACCAAAATTGGAAAAGAATATGAAAAAGAATGCATATATATGTATGTATGTATAACTGCATTACTTGGCTGTACAGCAGGAATTAACACATGATAATTCAACTATATACTTCAATTAAAATTATTAATAAAAAATATTGATAAGGGAATATTATCAAGGGAGATTCTCCCTCTTCTCCACCCCTCAAAAATTACCAATGGATTCCTGACTAATCAGGCCAATTTTTTGTCCAATTTCTCTGAAGTAGTCCATCTCTGCCAAACTCTTTTCTAGCCTTTTGGAATGTATAATTTGGCAAACAGAACACTACAGAACCCAGTAGCCAAGAGAAAGGAAAAGGCTTAGCAAGAGAGGGGGAATTGGAGCTGGCAAATGAGAATCATCTGGAATGTCAAAGAGAATGAAATGTGGAGGAATAAGGGTCCAAGAAAGAGTCCAAAAGACCATTAAATTCTATACACTTTAATGCTCTTCAAGGTTTTCAGTTAATAAATTGAACATCTTTTTAGGGTAAGAACTGTGCTCCTTGAACAGAATGTCACTCTGAAACTCAACCACATGTGACATAAACAGATACAAGCACTACATTGCTCAAGGCCTATAAATGATGAGCTACCCACATGTGCTTTCTCACAGGGTAGTAAGGCAAATGGTGTTGTGGCTGGCTAGGCATGGGCATAGGCACTGTGCCCAGTACCTAGACTATGAGAACAGACTGCTGACTATGAACGGGCACAAACAAACCCCTATGCATCGGTGCTTTGAAGTCCAAGGAAGCTTCCAGGGTAGGACCTAGGACAAGAGACCATGGCATCATTGATATCAAGTCAATTCCTTCCCTTCTTTGGTGAGTTCAGTCAACCTCAATGGGGGAAAAAGTAGTTTACACACAGGCCTGCTTTTCTAAGACTCTCATCACACTTATCCCAAACCAGCTCTTCAGCTCATAAAAGAAAAAAAAAAAGAAATTTACTTCTTGAACCCAGTAGGCCTGGAGTTGGAGGGCATCTTTACAGTTTTCACTTGGGACATTTGTCTCGTTATAACCCTGGGCTGTTACATCTACCATGACCAAGAGGTAGAACCATAAAATACTAAAATTATTTTTTCACTAATCAAAATATAAGTGAAAGTAAATGTGTTCTTTCCAGAAGGTCACCATCGATGATTTTATGTTGAATCCAAATATGCTGACCTGTTCCAACTATTTCTAAAATAATTTTTGGAAGTGATATTCAGAGATATTTTATGAGCACACAAGAAAGTGTCATTTTATACTTACACCTCATTAATTGTATTTGGTTGCACTGAGTTTTAGTCATTTTCAGTATCACATTCATCCCCAGGGTATGAAAACTTGCCATCAAAGACTATATTCAAAGAATGAGAAACAGCTGAGGGGTCAAGTGAATAGGGAGAGTTTAATCCCATTTCAAGTACTGCTAACCTCATTTAAATGTGAAAAGTAAAGAAAGAGAAAGTGTTAGTTGCTCAGCTGTGTCCAACTCTTTGGGACCCCATGGACTGTAGCCTGCTAGGTTCCTCCTGAAGACCAACTGTAAAGGAGAAAATACTAACTTTGAAAGTCTATGTTTTAGGGAGGGAGAAGACTTTTTAACACATTTTCATTGAACTATAATTCACATAGCATAAAATTCCTTGAAAGTGTACAATTTTTCGTATAGTCACAGATTTGTACAACCATCACTACTAACTAATTTTAGAACATTTTCATCACCCTGAAAAGAAACTGCATTCCCCTAGCAATCATTCCTCATTTCCCCTCACTCCAGCTCTGGTAGCCACTAAGGTGCTTTCTGTTCCTATGGATTTTTCCCTATCTGGACATTTTACTTAAATATAACCATAAAATATGTGGGCCTCTGTTATCCTAAAATCACAGTTTTCAGTGGAGAATGTTGATACCGACTTTAGTCTTTCAATGACAAGAAGAAACAATTTCCTGAGTAAGTTTTCACATAGAACTGTAAGTAATAAAGCATTTTGCAATCAGGCAACTTTTTATTCCTAAATGTCCATAACATTTAAGAATAGTCATCAAGGGACTTCCCTTGTAGTCCAGTGGCTAGGACTCTGTACTCTCAATGAAGGAGGCCCAAGTTCAATCCTGGTCAGGGAACTAGATGCTGCATGCCACACCTGAAGATCTCACATGCTGAAAAAAAGACTGAGGATATTGCATGTGGCAACTAAGACCCGGTGCAGCAAAAAAAAAAAAAAAAGGACAGTTATCAAGTTATCAGTTTAAAATAGTTTTTGAGAGTTTGGTTTTAAAGAAAAAATGATAAAGAACTTTATTCAGTGTTAAAGCATGTCAGTGACAGAATGCAAATAAATTTCCTGATTCTCAAATTGAATTGTATTCTGTACATGTTCCTTAAATATAAGAAAGAACCTACTGATCCACAAATTTGTTTAGAATTTCTTCCATCATATCTCCCTTGTGATAACATATACAAGATAGTCATCCAGGAGAGTGAATAAGGATGAGAACATGATGTTCAGAAAATAAAATGAAAAGGCTAACATAATTAATACTAATAACTAAAATTTTAGTGGAGAGATCACATCACAGGCTCACAACTTCATAAAACAAAAAGAAGATAAAAATATCTTAATTTCCAAAAAGTAAAAGAGAACTTTTAAATGTAACTCAATATTAATTTTCAAAAGGCATTAGAGTTAAAATGCTGCTCATATATTATGGTGGAATGACAAGGAAATTGCCATTTGGTTCTTCCTTCCTCTTTCTCCCATCATGCTCCTTGCCTCTGTTTCTTTCTCCTACAATCATTAGATGCCTAGCACATTTATTGGCACTGGAATTCAGCCAGGAACAGGTCACATGGAACAAGTCAGAGATAGTCCTTGATCTGCTACCTTCAACATCGCAGGGAAGACATATTAGTCAAGTTTGAAGGTAATTAAAAGAAAAAGAAATCAATTTTTATTTTGCACTCAAATGACAAAAATAATCTTAGTCTAAGTGATTGTTAAGATTTTCAGTCTCTGCACCTTATATTAAAAATATCCCATCTCTTCTTCTGAGATGGCATCTGATTGCTAGCAATCACATTTAAAAATTTTTCTCATAGATATAATCCAGTAATGATACTACTAGCATGACTGCTAATTCTGTTTAGCAGAAGTTTTTACTATTTTTTCCTCTTTGTTCTTTTAAAAGCCAAACTGCTCTTTTTTCTGTCCAAACCAGAAATATTTAGATTTTTCTAACTTTAAATTTGAAACTGTTAACATATACTTTCATTCTGAAATATTTCAAGTCAAAAAGATTTGATAGAATGAGGTATCAGTGTACATTTCATCAGCCCCTGCAGGTTTTCCTAGGGCTTTCAAAGCAAAGTACTTCAAATTAGGGGGCTTAGAACAACAGAAATTTCTTGTCTCACAGTTTTAGAGACAAGAAGTTGAAATCAAAGTGTTGGCAAGGCTATCCACCCTCTGAAATCTGTAGAGAAGGATCCCTTTTGGCCTCTTTCTAGAGCCTTTGGTGGCAATCATTAATGTCTCTTGGCTTAGAGATGCACCATTCCAATTCTTAATCATCAAGTGGCCATTTTCCCTCTAGGCAGGTTTGTCTCTGTGTCCAAATTTCCTCGTTTCACATATTGGATTAGCCCCACCCTAATGACCTCCTTTTAATTTGATTATCTCTATAAAGAACCTATCTCCAATAAAATCACATTGTGAGGTACTGAACTGCAACATAACAATTCAACCTGTAATGGCCCCCAACCAAACTGATACATTTTTATTGACCATTGTGTTAAACAACTAGGCTTATTGAACCACTCTACTCTGCACTGTGTAAATCAGCTTTTTTTGTTAGAAAGTTTTACGGACTTTTGAAAGTCAATCTAAAAATTCTACAACTAAAATTTTTCTCCATTGTTCATGAAGAAGAGTCCTGAATTAAATACAAACTCTTAGGTCCAATTTTTTTAAATGTGGAAATTTCCATCACTTTGAAAAGAACTTGACAACACCAGAAAATTAATAAAGAAACATTAGTACAGCACAGAACTAGATTTCCTTTTTTCTTAGCATGACCTATTCCTTTATATCCAGATGACTTCAGCACCTGGATATGATGAGAAAGGTACAGTTAAGGCACTGGGAAATGTTGTTAGCTCTACCATGAGGAAGAATAATGGTAAATAGCTGAGTTTAAAAAACATCTATCAAGTGCAATCATGTGTAGCTATATCAGGCAGTGTGAGGATGCAAAGCTGACTACAACATGGGCTTACCTTTGAGGAATTTATCTCCCCCAAAGAAGAAATAAGATAAATGTTAAGATATCTATTACACAAAATATTTTCAAAAAACAGAGGAGGCAAAGATAGATTCCCATGGAAAATGAGAGAGAATAAAGTAGAACTTTTAAATAGTATATTTCCAACAGTCAAAGAGAGAATAATAGGGATTTAAATAGCTGTTTTAGATATTCTATGGCATTTTTAAGTATTAAAATAATAGTATTTTTGTGGTGGAACACTGTAACTTAGATTTTTTTAAACTGAAATCTTAAACTTTCATGTCTTGAGAAGTAGCCAAATGATTAAAAATTTGAACTGAACCAAGCATTCATTTTTAAAAGCATTTCCATTTCCCTATAGTACTCATGAGAGCAAAGAAAATGACAATGGACAAAGCAAGCGTCTATAACAAGACGATTTTTACTCAACCTCAAGAACAAGAAGTATGGTAGTATTTAAGTTTATGTAAGTAATTAAGAATCATGATTTCTATCTATACATAATGAATTACAGAGATAAAGATGACCCAGAATACTTTATTTGAAACAAAAACTAGAGCTGACTATCAATTGAAACATCTTCAAATACACACTGGCATATGCCCTTAAATATGCTAAAGTTTTTCACAAAGATGTCTTTAAAGTTATTAAACAAGAAATGGAGTTAATGGACAACTTCTGTTTGGAGTTAGCATATAATTAGAGCTTCACCATTTCCCTGCTAGGGCAAGGTCAGAAGAGTTACAAAAATAACTCAATGTTGGTACAATTAATGGATTTTATTGCTAAAGACTGTAACACTTTTAAATCATACTCATTTTCTTCATTTTCATTTTGTTAGTTTCATTTTATTTCATTAGCCTTTTATACAATATTTATTTTAGTAATTTTTATCTGCTGATATAGAGTGAGAGTAGTGGTAACCAGGCTGACAGGTAGGTGGATGCCTGATTGCAGAAGCTACAAAAGAATTCTAATCTAAGCATGATTAGAGTTTAAGGAGTGACATGAAGACAAAAAAGAGAGCAGCAAGGTAAGAAAAGAAGAGACCAAATGAAGTAGGTCCACTGAGACTTTTACCTGAATCACAGTCAGTAACATACTGGATGGTGATGTACAAGAAATGGCTGGACATACTGAGAAAGACTGTGCCACGCGTGGAGTTAAGTCTGCATTATCAACCACCTCGTCTATGGTCCATTTCCACGTACTTCACTGCCCCCATGTCCCAAAGAAAGCTTTTCTTTTTCAAAGATTTTTTAAAATTCTTGACTGAACTGTCCTTTTAAAATTTTACTTGTATGTATCACTGGCTCCTTGAATTCCACATCTAGAAGCCAACCCATCATTCCCACCCACAGCCTATACACACGCTATTCCTCCTGGATTCCCCATCTCACCTATGACAGTTCTGTCTTCCATAGCATCCAAATGAAAACTTCAACCTTTCCTAGTGGGTCACCCAGTCCAGTATAATTCACCTTTCAAGAATCCCTAGAAACTACTCGTTTTCCATTACCACTGGTAATCAAGACTCTTGCCTTTTCTTGCCTGGACAATATGATCATTCTAAATGGGTTTCCCTGCTTCTTTGAATCTTCTTCCTCCTCTCAATAATCTACTTTTCATCCTGCTACTAAAAAGACTTTTCTTAAATGCAAATATGACTTCATTAGGGCTTTGCTTTACATCACTGAGTATATTTTCATTTGTCTTCAAAAATTAAGAAGAAAAACTCCTTAATGTGAGTTATAAGTTCATCCAGTTTCCAGCCCCTGCTCATGCCTAGAGCTTCCTCTCCCATTGTGTTCCCATGTGTGCTAAGAGGCCAGCCTGCCAAACTGGTGCCTTGTAGTATCCTCGACAGCCCTTGCTCTGTAACAGCCTTTGTCACGCTATTCCCTTGCCTAGACTATCCTTCTCTGGGTTCCCCACTGTATTAAATTTCCTGTTGCTGGAAATGTACACTGACACCTCAAATTATCACAAACTTAGTGGTATAAAGCAACTTTACTTTCATTTCTCTCAAAATCTGGAGACCAAAAACTGAAATCAGTTTCACTAGGCTAAAGTCAAGGTGTCAACAGATCTGGTTCCTTTAAGGAGCTCCAGGGAAGGATCCATTTCCATTCCTTTTCCAGCTTCTGGAGACCATGAACAGCCCTTGGCTGGTGTTCCCTTCCTTACACATGACTCTAGCTTCTTGTTTCCATCTCCTCTTCTGTTGTCAAATCTCACTCTGCCTTCCTTTTATAAGAACACTTAGGATTACATTTAGGAACCGCCTGGATCATCTGGGATACTATTTTCATCTCAAGATCCTTAATTTAATTCTATCTGCAAAATTCCTTTGCTATAGAAGGTAACATTCACAGGTTCCAATGACAGGACCTGATTCAGCCTATAATGCCTAAAATTTTCTACCTCCACCTTTCTAGACATAATTTAAATGTTTTCCTCTCCTCTGGGAGACTTTCTTAGATTCTATTATCCATTACTATCCCCAGTGACTTACAACTGGGTATATCTCACTAAGGGATGCAACTGTCTGGACTTGGCTGAAACGGAGGGGTTTCCCACTCAAAACCAGGACTGGGCTTTCAGTGCTAAAACCAGAACACTACCAGGCAAACGGGGATGAGTCAGTTACCCCAAGTCCTCATTTTTCTTCCCACATCACACTCTGTTTAGCACTCATCACCCTGTATTATGATTTGTAATTCTCAGTTCTCTTTCATACTCTTTAGCTAGACTATCGGCAGGAATAGGCTGCTTTCCTGCAGATCCTTATGTCTCAGTTTCTGGCACACAGCAGATAAGCAGATGAATGTTAATGGAGTTTGTGGCTCAGCCCTGCAGTGGCAGCCAATCCAGGCAAAATGGAAATTTTTATCCTGTGACTAGAACAAAAACAAAACAGAACAGGACGCTAAACAGCCATATGGTGTGCTGTGTTCTCGTGGATATGTTTTCTTCTCTCATCTGCACTTGCAAATTTCAGTTAAACTAGACACAGTTCTTTGCAAGAATCCAAATAAATATTCACATTACAGAACACACTGTCTTCAAATAAATACAGGCTCTATTTATAGCTGATTGCTTTGCCACTTTCTGGTCTTGCCTGTTTCTTGAATGCTCCCTTGCCATAAATAAAGCAAACTGAAAAGAGATTTTCTGGGCATCCTATGAGATTTCTTTATTCTCTTAAATACTGATAAAATAACTGACCCGTTCTGGGAATTTACATCCTTGTTGTCAGCTGGAGAACCAGAGCTGTGACTCATTGTGATATCACTTCTCATTACCTACATCCAACTTTGTTTACCTTTACTTAAATTCCTTGGGAAAGGTGCCCTGCATCTTTGCTAGAGTTAATAGAAATGTAACTGAGTAAATATTAGACAGTAAGATTCAGACAAAGACATCATTTAGCCAAAGCCATTAATTCTACAGTGTCTGTTGAGAAAAAATATTTCTATTTCTGAATAGTAAATATATTTATATCCTGATATCAGTTATGACTATCCTGATAGTCATAGCTATGATTGGAATGATTTCTATTCCAATCAAATGAATGGAAACCCTGGACAGAATAAGAAAGAGGGGAAGAAAGAAACATACCTTTTTGCCTATATTTTTAAAAAGAAAAAGTAGAAACTCAAAACCTATTTGTGTTGCACAGAAAGCTGTGTAAGAAGAGACATTCTTGATGAATGAGAAAATGGAACTTTTAAATGAAGACTGACCATATTTTATCAATATATACCTAGATCTACAATAATCAGCTCTGCCTTTTAGATGGAATTGAATCACATCAACAAAAGTAAGGAATTCAGTATAAATTAGAGGGAAATATTTGGAAAAGCCCTCCCCCCACCCCCGAAATATAACAATGTAGTTAAAAGTAGATATATTTTAGTTTGGAAAGATATCTTAAACTCCGCTTAAGGTTTATAAATCTTGTCTTCAGCATACAATAAGAGAAGAAAGCTTTAAATGATTTTCCTTAAGAATATTATAGTTAAGTGAATTAATTTGGATTCTTCCCTGAATAGTGATAATCCATAAGGAATTAGATGGAGCTACTTAAATGTAGCCACTGAAGCCCTGATTTGAATCCTGCTGACAGCTCTTTAAGTTCACCTATTATTTACCCACAAATAAGTCACTACAATTATAATTTACCTCTAAACCCAATGATGAGTCATCTATCCAAAGACTACCAATTGGTTTTTACTACCTAGTGACCTGCAAGGCTGACATTTAAAACCAACTCTATAGAGAAAACCACATTTTTTCCATTTCTGTTGCTAATATATGAGGATATGAAGCTATTCAAAAGGAAATGTCTCCTCTCTTTTTCTATAGTCTGACTTTCTGGTTACCCTGCTCCATCAGATTAAAATTGAAAACTGAGATCAGTAAAGCTTGTTTAGATAATCTCTTTCATCTAACCATGAAATAAATTGGAAGGCTCAACTAAGGACATGTTAAATGTTAACTTTTATCAGGAATTGAGGCTGAAAGTTTTACCAGAACAGGGAAGTTACTTTGTGTGAACCCACAGTTACTGGCCTCTATTGTGTTTACAGAATATGGGGTAGCATTAATAATCCAAAATAGCTAAAAATCCACAAATAATTTGTCTTCACAATATTTTTTGTTTTGTTTTTATTTTTTTGATTTCTGATTCTCTAACTAGGTGAGGGTTTTACTGCTCAGAGTCCCTAACATCTTATCTTAGAGCTTTACGATTTTACAGTTGAAAGGGATCATGTAAGGCAGTGGCTCCCAGATTTTTAAATTACATTAACTAGTAAAAATTTCCTAAATTTGGTAACTGATTTAAAGTTGCCAACTTTGTAGTTTTGCCTTGGTATATTAAAAAACAAGGCAGAACAAATAACTACCAACTATCATCAGCATCACTTTATAAAAGAAAGAATATTTCTACTCCAAAAGAGAGTAGAAGGCTATAAACTTGAGAGAAGAGAGTGGGAGAGAGAGAAAGATATACTTGAAAACATTTGATTATCTAAAACACTTATCAACTTGCTTTTCTTTTTTATCACAGACTGGGTAGAATTTTGTCCAAAATGAACACTGATCCACAGACTACAGTTTGAAAACCAAAGATCTAATTTCATCTCCTAACCTTCAGCTGAAGAAATTAAAACTTGGGGTCACTTAGCCAAGTTCTCTGTATGAATTACAGTTAGGGAAGAGAGAGAAAGAGAGAGAGGGGGAAATTTATTTTAAGGAAATGGCTAATGTGATTGCAGGGAATGGCAAATCCAAACTCAGAAGGCCAGGCCATCAGATGTGAGTCAAAACGTTCAAAACTCAGGCAGAATTTCTATGTTGCCATCTTGAAACAGAATTCCTCCTTCTTCAGGAAACTTTGGCCTTTGTTCTTAAGACCTTTAGCTGATTAGATGACGTCCACCTATGCTATGAAGAGTTCTACTTTACTTTTTTATTTTAATTGTGGAAAAATATACATAACATAAAACTTACCATTTTAACCATTTTTATGTATACAGTTCAGTGCTGTTAGGAACATTCACACTGTTCTGTATCCATTACTACTACCCATCTCCAGAACTTCTTCATCCTCCCAGACAATCTGATTTACTAAAAGTCAACTGGTTATAAAAGTCAATCGTATCTTTAAAAAAATACCTTTGCAGTGACATCTAGACTTGTGTTTGACCAAACAACTGGCCACCATACTCTAGCAAAGTTGATACAAGAAAGTACTCATAACTGTCACAGACTTGATTAGTTTTGGGTGACCAAGTCTCCTGACTTCCCTCAGTATGCATTTTATCTTTCTTCACCTAACCCCACTCCATTTACGCTAATGCTACTTCTTTTATATACCATTAAAAGTCATTTACAGAATTAAACAAAATGGTTTATATATTTTAAACCTGATAATACCAAGTACATAATAAGATTATAAAAACAGACTTTATTCTTAGACCTGTAATGATTTATAAGTTACAGTTATAGTGCCATAGTTTAATACATTCCCATATTCAAAAGGAAAGTAGCAATTTCAGGCAGTGAACTAATTTATCAAAATGACAGGTAATGCAAAAATTAAAATATTTTATGATAAATTTATTTTATTTTTATAGTGAAGCTATTTAAAAAGCATTATGTAAAATTATATGGACATACTTATCTCAAAAAATAAATTAGATATAAAAATATGTCTGACTGAAAGATATAAAGCACTATTCTAAAATAATAATGGTTATATCTGATAATAATATTATAGATACATTTTTCCTTTTAATACTTTTCTTACAGTTTTTAGTCTTTTTAACAATGTTCATGTATTCACTTTTTGTAATCATAAAAATCAACTATACTTTTAAACCCAAAGAATAAAAATAAGTCTAACATTATGTTTGTGTCAGTATGCTATGCCAACATGCTCTTAAATTTTTTTCTAAATAACATAGATGTGTCCATTCAAATAAGTTGACACTTTCATTTTGGTTTCATCTTGGTTGAATGGTTTGATGAAAGTCCAAATCACATGCCAGTGAGCAAACTCACTGACCCACATGACCCTGTTCTGAAAAAAATTTTTAACTATATAATTGTGTTTCACAAACATTGAGGAGCAATAACTTTGGGAAGGAGGGAGTTTGGGAAGTTGATCATTTCTTGATCAACATTTGTGTAAAATGCATGTGCCAGAAATTCTAATGAAAAAAAAGGAATCTGACGTCAAACATTTCAGCCAATTATACTTTGTACTCTAGAAACACTTCCATGGGGAGGAGACCATCAGTTTGAGCAGATGTGTATTTTCTGTTTTCACAATGCAGTGTAGGCAGATTATAAAATAATAAATGTGTATGCAACTGTGTGAGTTTTTAATGTTTAAATGTGAATAATAAGGATCAAGCTTGTTTTAAGTTAATGGAACTTAGAAGTCAGACAGAAAATCATGCATTTTATTTCACTTCCCATGAGTCAGTTTTAAAAAGAATTAAAAGCTCAAGCAACTAAAAAGTTTACAGGAAAGAAAATGGAATCAACAGTGTCAAATTTTGTCCCGAATTCATCTCATATTAAAGAGCAAACAGATGCCTGGCCGTGTTAATAGAACTTTGGATCACAGTAATGAATAGCCTCCAAGATTAAATGGGTTGTTTTTTGTTTTCTTTTTAGTATTATTTATTTTAAATTTTATCACAAAAATTATGAAAGGAAAGAAAAGTACATAAGAGTAGAAAGGAAGAGTACAATATAGTAACAGCTGGGAATTTTTGCTTTGCAAGTTTCAAAAATTCAACCCAAGTTAGCTTAAGGAAAAGGAGAATTTATTGCTTCATATATCTGAAAAATCAAGGGAAGTGCTGGGTTCAGCCGTGGCTGGATCTGGGAACATATATGATGTCATGAAAACCTGGTCTTTCTTAATCTCCTGAACCTGCTTTCCTCCATTTTATTTTATTTTATTTTTGCTGGAGCATAGTTGCTTTACAATGTTGTGTTAGTTTCTGCTGTACAGCAAGGTGAATCAGACACATGAATACATAGAATCCTTCTTCCTTGGATTTCCTTCCCATAGGTCACAACAGAGCATTGAATAGAGTCTCTTCCTTTTAAATTTTGTTACTCAAAGTTCTCATTTGAAAACAACAGAAAACAATTATGGCTAGTATAAGCAGAAATTTTTATTAAAGGAGTTTAGCTAGCTCACAGCATCATCAGAAAGACTTGAGAAACTTTTAGCCAGAAACACATCCCAAGAGAGGAATAACAGCAAATTCATCACAGAGCACTTGTCCACATATGGTCGACCAGGAGACAAAAAGAAAGATGATAAATCATCTTTTAAATAGCAAAATACCAACTCTCCCTCACTAGCAGTTACCTAGAATCGTATTAAATATCACCAATGACAGGTATCACTCTCTGTAGAATCTAGAGTATGTAGGTAAGATAGTTCTGGAACCAGATTGTCCTGGTTCAAATCCCAGCTATTCCACTCAAACAACCATCTGACTTTGACCAAATTATTTAACATCCTGTGCCTCAGTCCTTTATTTGTAAAATGGAGGTAATACAGCCAATGGAGAGCCATGTGGGCTTCCCATGTAGTCCTAGTGGAAAAAATAATCTGCCTACCAAAGCAGGAGACACAAGAGATCTGGGTTCGATCCCTGGGTTGGGAAGATCCTGTGGAGGAGGAAATGGCAACCAACTCCAGTGTTCTTGCCTGGAGAATTCCATGGACAGAGGAGCCTGGTGGGCTACAGTTCATGGTGTTACAAAGAGTCGGACTCAACTGAAGCAACTTAGCATGCATGCCTACAAGGAGAGCTGTGTCCACATTTCCAGGCAGCTTCTACAGTTTAAGGCTGGTCACATATTTGCTGTCCACAGACAAAGGTGTTTTGTTTACCCAGTTGACTTACTCTCCTCACTCATGTCATGTGATTCCAAGGAGGAGCCACAGAGCCTCCCCAAGCCTCTTACACAAATCTGTTAGTCACAATACAGTTGCAACTGAAAGACAATTTAGTACCAATGCAATTTTATCATCAGTTTCCATATTTGACTTAGCAATTTTTACCTTTTACTAAACTGTTCTCATCATGTTAAATACTGAACCTGTGGCAGCAAAGCTGATTACATTCATACGTACTATGAGATGTACATTTTTGTCCCCTACCCTAAAATCATTGTCAAGTACCTTGAGTGGGGAACTGTCCTAGGCAGTTGCTATGCATCAGTGAACAAACAGAAAAATATTCCAGCTCTCCTAGGGCATATATTCGAACAAGGAAGTAAGAATGATATGAAAAGATTTCAGAAAGTTCTTTCAAATATCATGAATCGATGCTGTGAACTGAGATAGCAGAATCCAACATAACTAGGACATGGAATCCAATATATTCAATAATTCATGTCTGACTCATTCTGAGTTACTGCCACTTAAGGAGCTACTGAGATTGCTCACAAATAAATAAAAGAATCAATCTTTCCAGTTCATCTAATAACCATTCATTGCTCATTGAAATTTTGCAAAGAAAAAAATCACTCTGGATGCCTACTAATTAAGTAACTAATTAATAAAACTCTCCCTCCCTCACAAATTCTGATTAATGTGAAGCCCACATTAAACTCATATTAGTAAGTTCTGCTTATGTTACTCATCTTGATTTTGATTGCTTATCTAAGGCTAAGCAGTTAAAGTATAGCAGTTCCTGAATGATAGAAGTTCTCATTAGACAAATTGGTTAAAATAGGTCCACATTTTTAGGCGTGTGTTAAGTTATACACAATTGTGATCAGAAGCATCACTCAAAAGCAAAGAAAGTTTCTTTTCATATGACAAGAAATACTTTGTTTAATATGTGTAGGGATAAAATAGTCTTCTAAAAAGGTAAACTGGTTAACTAAAAGATTCTTGATTCCTGAATACCTTGATTAGATGAGTTTGGCTATTCATATTTGATTAGCAGTGGCTGGAGAGAGAGAAATTGTTCTGTATAATAAATAAAGACCAATGTTTATTTGTAGGGGCCTGAAAGAGAGGACATGAGAATCAAAGAAGAGAGGTAGAAGAGGGGCAACTAGGATGAACAAATCTCTGGCAATGGGATAGATAGATTGTGGGGACTTGATTATTTTTTTAAGCCTCTTCTTTTGTGTCTTTAATACACACAACATATATGAAATATAAATGTAAAATTCAATGAATTATCACAGAATAAATTCCTGTATAGCCATGACCTGAACCAAGAAGTAAAATATTATGAAACTAAGAGTTGATGTTTTGAAAAGATCGACAAAATTGACAAACTTGTAGCTAGACTAAAAAAAAAAAGACCTGACAAAAATCAAAAGAAAAAAAGAGTAATTATAAAAATAAAAAGGATTATAGGTATCTACTATGAACAATTATGTGCCAACAAATTGGATAACTTAAAATAAATGGATAATTTATTAGAATCATAAAGAAATTTTAAAAAATTTGAACTGACTTATAACCAGTAAGATTTAATCAGTAATCAAAATTCTCCAAAATACAAAGATCCAGGACCAAAAGGCCTCAACTGTAGAATTCTACCAAACATTTAAAGAAGAATTAATACCAATCTCTTAAACTCTTCCAAAGAATTTAAAATGAGGGCACACTTACAAACTCATTCTATGAGGCCAGCATTATGCTGATACCAAAGCCAAAGATATTACAAGATAAGAAAATTATAAATCAATATCCCTGATGCACATAGATGCAAAAATTCTCAACAAAAAAAAATACTCAGTAAACCAAATTCACCTTAAAAAGCTTATACGTCATAATTAAGTGGGTGTTATTCTTAGGATGCAAATATGGCTCAACCTACAAACAATAATCAATGTACTACATTATATTAACAGAACAAAGGATAAAAATCCCATGATCATCTCAACTGATGCAAAAATAGCATTTGACAAAATTAACATGGTTTCATGATAAAAAACATTCAACAACTGAGAGTAAAAGGAGATTACCTCAAATAATGATAGTCATATGATAAGCCTACTATAACTAACATCATATTCAATGGTGAAAAACTGAGAGCTTTTCCTCTAAGATCAGGAACTAGGCAAGATGCCTACTATCACCACTTTTACTCAACACAGTGTTGGAAGCCAAAGTAGTTAGGCAAGAAAAAGGTATTAAAGGCAAATAAATTAGCAAGGAAAAAATAAAAGTACTTCCATTCAGAGATGACACAATCTTGTTTGTAGAAAAGCCCAAAGACACTACACACACACAAACCTGTTCAACTTATAAACAAATTCAACAAAGCTTTAGGATAAAACATCAACACAAAAATTACTTGCATTTCTATACAATCTGAAAAGTAAATTAATAAGACAGTCTTATTTTTAATAGCATTTTTAAAAGCTATTTAAGAATAAATTTAAGAAGGTGAAAGTCATATATACCGAAAACTAAAATATATTGCCAAAAGAAATTAAAGAAGCCCACAAATCAATGGAAAGATATTCTATGTTCATGGATCAGAAGACTTAATATTGTTAAAAATGTTCATAGTATTCAAACTGATTTACAGACTCAGTACAATCCCTACCAAAATGCTAATTACGTTTTTTTGCAGAAATGTGATGAAAAATCTAAAATTCATATGGAATCTCAAAGAACCCTAAATAACTAAAGTAATACTCAAAAGGGACAAAATTAGAGCCTTGCATTGTTTGACTTCAAACATAGTACAAAGCTTCAATAATCAAAACTGTGTGGTACTGGCACAGAAACAGACACATGGACCAATGCAACAGAATAGAGAGCTCAGGTATGGTATATTTAAAAGTTGTTAAATCCTAAGAGGTCTCATCAGAAGGGAAAAGATACATTTTTTTCCTTCTTTTAATCTGTTTAAGATGATGGATGTTAACTAAATTTATTCTGGTTAATCATTCCATAATATATGTAAGTCAAGTAATTATACTATACATCTTTAACTTATACACTGTTATGTGTCAATTATATCTCAGTAAAACTGGAAGAAAAAGTAATAGAGAGCTCAGAAATAAATTTCACATATACACTCAAATGACATTTAACAAGGGTGCCAAAACTACAATATGAGGGAAGGATAGTCTCTTCAACAAATGTGTTGGCAAACTAGATATCCACATGCAAAAGAATGAAACTGGATCTTTACTGTATATTGTGTACAAAAATCCATTCAAAATGGAATAAAAATTTGAAACTATAGAAACCCTAGGAGAAAACACAAGAGAAAAACCTGATGGTATTGGTCTTTGCAATGATTTCTTAGCTATGACATGAAGACACAGGCAACAAAAGTAACAGAGACAAATGGAACTACATCAAACTAAAAAGCTTCTGCATGGAAAAGGAAAGTATCAACACAGTGAAAAGGCAACCTGCAGAAAGAGAAAAAATATCTGAAAACCATTTATCTAATAAGGAATATCTCAACAACAACAAAACCACATAACCTGATTTTGAAATGTGCAAAGGACTTGAAAGATATTTCTCTGAAGAAGATATATAGGTGGGCCAACAAGCATATGAAAAGATGCTCAACATCACTAATCAGCAGGGAAATGCAAATGAAAACCACAATGATATCAGCTCACATCCATTAGGATGGCCACTATCAAGAAAATCAGAAACAACAAGTACTGATTAAGTCGAGGAAAATAATAGAACCCACATGCACTGTTTTGAGAAAAAAATTATCTGGTCACTATAGTCTTGAGTATACTTATCTTCAATTGTGGCAGATGATGCCAAACTGTTGCCCAAAGTGACCATACCAGTTTACAGTCCCATCTGTTTGGGGACTCTGTAACCAGCCTATTGGTCTATTGTCAATTCTTGCACACACAAAAAAAACATTCAATTTTGTCACTTAACAGTAAATCTTTCTATCCAATAAAGTAAATCCTTTCACCTCATTTTTGTTCAATAGTATATACTCTGTGTCTTAGCATTTCCATTTGCATCTTAGATTCACCTTTTACCAAATGAGCTCTGGGAAACAATGATATGACCAATAATAGCAATCCCAACTATGTTTAATTTCATGAATATATAATGATACTCACTGGTTATCTATGGAGGGCATTAGGGCACCAACAGATAATTTTGAAAGCTATTAAATAAAGGGAAAAAAATCAAGCATTTAACAACACTTTTCTAAGTGAACTGTATCTCAAAGTAACCCAAGAGTTCATGAAAATTTTTTTTATAGAAGCATTGCAGCTAATAAAGGAAAAAGTATCAAAGAATTATAATATCACCATTTTGTAACCCCTAAAAAATAAATGATCTTCAATGACATTTAATATCACAAAAAGGACACATCTGGGTGTGGTGGATCTTCAAACACCACCACCTATGAAGTGTTCTCATGAAAGGAAACCTGAATCTGATCAAGACTATGTCAGTTTCCAGGAAACACTGGAGAACTGTTAAAAGGCACCACAGAGATTCAACTAACAAATTCCAGGTTGCTAACATTCTAGTGTACCAGTTTCGTCAACAAATAAGTTGTGGAGCTGGAAGGGCAGGAGCAAAATAGATAGGAGAATTTATATATTAAAAGATACTTGAGACATTGTTTTGGGGAAAAGTTCTCCACGGGTGTTTCTGAAAGTGTTGTGAGCAGAGGTATTAACTGTTTTGTTGTTGTTGTTGTTGTTCTATACTACATTTCAAGGATGTTTTTATAGTATAGATTTGAAAGACTGAAATAGTGTCTCCTTCCAGAGAAGAAAACAGGTATGGCTTGGGTCCACTACAATAATGACAATGTCTCCCTGCATGTTTGTGGCTGGCAGGTTAGCTTACAGTTTATTACAAAATTTTTGCATTTCCTAAACTTGAAGTTCTTCATCTGTACACTATGTACAGTGTGTACACCGTCTATGTATGATGTCTGTCTGGCCACTCCAGAGAGGTAAAGAGAAATGGAGGGAGAAAGAGAAGTATCTAATATACAAATCTGTTTGTTTGGAACAGTATCCGATTCCTTTCTTCTCTGGTAGTCTACTATAGACACTGAATGATGTGGTTTTGTGTAGGAAGGAAAGAAATATAAATTGGCAAAAGGATTAAATATCACATCTGGGTTGTTATGGTGCAGAGTGTTTATTAAAAGATATTTACAGCCTAAAAGCTGAGAGTTATGTTTTAGTCAGCAGACATATTGAGGACTCAAGACCAAGAGTCAGCATTGCAAATAACCCTGGGAAAACTGCTCTGAGGAGGTGAAGGGGGAACTAGAATATAAAGGAGTTTTGCAACAAAGGGCAGGAGGTAGAAACAAAAGATTACTGTTAATAAAAGAAAACTAGATGTCTCTAGTGAAGGAACTGAGCAGCTTTTCTATGTGTGGGAAGTTGTAAGAGTCTGGGCTCAGTGAAGTCATTCCTTTGATATGCACCTCAGCTTTCTGGGCCAATATCCTGTTTTCTCATCCTGAGTTTCCTCTGGGCTCACCATGGGGAGTGGCTGCAGTCTGATGATTACTGGATGGCAGGTATTCTTTGTTTCCTTCCTGAGTGCCCTCAGGGCTCACCAGCTCACTGTTGGCAGTGGTTGCAATTGCTGATGACTGTGACATCCTTTGTTTACTGATATGGCAGGCAATATTTTGTTTCTCAAGAGCATGAGAACAGGAGCCCAGGAAATGAAAGAGTTCCGAGAATTCACAGAAATGTTTGCTAGAGCTTTGGATATCCTCACTACATGAACCTCTGGGTGGCATTTGGGTTCAAATATAAAGAACCATGCAAGTGACATGTTATTCAGTTCCTCACCTGCTCTTTACCCATGCATTAAAAAACTTCTTTTGTTTGTGGTAATTTTAAACTCTGCTGCAAACACAATTATAAGAGCAAGTCAAAGTTAGAGATAACAGAGGAAACTGAGAGCCTTCTGCTTAGATAGAAGAAAAGGTAAGGAGGATGCTTCTAAGTCTGGTTTCTGTTTCTGTCTGTTTTTCTTTAAATTTATTTATTTTTAACTGGAGGATAATTGCTTTACAATATTGTGTCTGTTTTGATAAGCCAACTTATTTAGCATTCAATAACAGTTTATCCTTTATAGTGTGGAAAACACTTTACTAAAACACTTTAAAAAACACTTTACTAAAATTTCTGCGTGGAAAAACAACTTTATTCTTGCTATTCTTATATATTCTAGTCCCAAATCCCTTTTCCTTATTGAAACCTCTGCATTTTTTATTTTTTAAAATATCTCAAGTCTTCCTAGAAATATAACTTATATTACAGAACAGACTGCAAACTACAGCAGTGCAGACTGCATTGGAGGTAGACAACTAACAGACTGCTTTAGAAATTGTCTGGATCTGGACAGAAGACATCCATAACAGACTTAAAAATGTTTCAACACTTTTACCAGAATAGTTAGGCTATCAGAAATAATATGTGGTCTGACCAGAGAAATAAAAATTTGGCAGACACTTACTTGGGGAAAAAAAAAAAAACCTTCATGAAACCGAATAAGCCACACATCAGAACAAAATTTAGAAGATGCCAATACAAATATATTCTTCCTTCTCTAAATACAAAATAATTCTTTAATAAATTTATCTGTATAACGAGATTGTTCTGCCAACATGATCTCTATCACTGAAGATTTAACTTCATGTTTACCCACTGTGTTCCAGGAAATGCATGCTTTATAAGATGTTGATAGGATTCTCATAAAAGTATTTTCTATGCTGATCAATTTGGGTAGCTGTACATCCACCTCCTGGAAATTCACAATGTACATATTAAAGTCTCTAGGAATTCCTACAGTAAAGAAATGGGCTTAACTTAGCAATTAGCAAGTTTATTTTGGCCACTAAATTATGGAACACTTCTAATATCTTACTGAATTGCTCAGCAGAATGTTTGGAGAGAAACTGTAATTCAATATCCGGAAGCAATTCATCTCCACGCCCGTTTTGGGCTAAGAAGATAAGAGACCCAGAATTATTTTTCTAGAGTTTTGGATCTGATTAGTTGAGAGTGTGCTCACTAGCCCCTCTCTCATGGCATTCTGTCTTCCCTGGCTTTTTTTCCCATCAGTATTATTTTATTGAAGTATAATTGATTTACAATGTTGTGTTAATTTCTGCCATACAGCAAAGTGATTCAATTAAATATATATTCTTTAAAAATATTTTTCCCATTATGGTTTATCATAGTATATTGATATTGTGCTATACAGTACAGCCTTATTGTTTAGCCATTCTATATAGAAAAGCTTACAGGTTCTGTTTCTGTTTCATAGATAAGTTCATTTGTCAAATGTTAGATTCTACATGTAAGTGATATCATGTGGTATTTGTCTTTCTCTGTCTGACTTATTTCACTTAGTATGATAATCTGTATTTGCATCCATGTTGCTGCAAATGGCATGATTTCATTCTTTTTTATGGTTGAGTAGCTCATTGCATTGTTGTGTTCAGTAAGTCAAATGGGGAACAGACCCTGGCATGTGGATATCAGAAGTCACAGGTGCTGATTCTACCACCAGTAATTGTGAATCCTTGAGGAATTTAAAATCTCTAAACTTCTGTTACTTTATCAATAGAACAGAATTAATCTCTGATTTTTTTACTCAATATCAACAAGCATTAAAAGCCAGTTCTCAGGAAATTTACATTTTAGAAAGGAGGAGGGGCCAGAGGAGGGAGAAAGAGAGAGAGAGAGGATAAACAGATTTTATAAATATAAGAATAAATAAGAAAATATCAGCTAGTGATAAGTTCTGTAAGAAGAGTTAATATGGGATGATGTGATAATACCTGGATGACTATTTTTGATTGAATGGTTAGGGAAAGACCCTCTGAGGAGATGACATTTAAACTGAAATTTGAATGACAGGCAGGCAGATATTTGAGATGTGACTCTCAGGAGAAAGAGCAGTGAACGGTCTTAGAGAAGGAGGCAGAAACCAGAACAGGGATGGCTTTGCAAGTCATGCTATTTGGATTTTATTTCAAGTACAACAAAAAGCCACTGGAATGTTCCAAAGAGAGGAGTGACAGGATGCCTCCAACTTATGTCATAGCATGTTTATAAAGATTAGATGAAGTATTGTATATGAATCAGTCAGGGTTCAAGGAGGACATACTGAGACCAGGTAAGCTGAGGAGAACTTTTAAAAAGAGACCATTTGCCATGAGTAGGTTTTAGGGAACAACCCAGAAATATTTCTAGCTCAGTACCTGTGTGCTATTAACAAGGGAGCCCAAAGTCTAAGAGGACTGGCTATCCAAACCCAGAGAAGGCAGTTACATGGAGAATGTCAACTGAAAAGAACTTCAAGAAATGGACGCAGACAACCTGCACGATCACAAAGGAAAGAAGCCACCATCTCACGCTACTCTGCATCTTACTGGCTCAACCCCTTCAGGAGTCAGAAGTAAAGAAGTCCATTGATGAAGATCCACACAGAGAACGATGCGTGAAGATGGAGAAGCAGCAGGAAGTACCTCACACTCTCCACGCCTCTTGTCTCTCAGCATTCACTCCTGTCCTTTGCCCGGGTGAAAAACTTGTGTCCCCAATCAGTTACCATCCCTTCGAGGTTAATTCGGTCATGTCACCACCTGCAACCAAAAATGGTAACCACAAACAGTGTTCTTCATAAACTGAGTGGGAGGAAACATACAGAAAAGAAACAATTATTACAAGGCAAAGATGTTACAGTCTCTGCTTCTGTAACTGGTCACTAGATCTAAATTGTTAACACAGTGACTTTCTTCCAATCCCTAGTCCATGATTTCCCTGTCTTCTTAAAACACATTGGTTGGGTGGATGAGTCAAATCTTTAGTCCTACAGGACCTGGGTCCTTTAGAGGTCCTGTCTTTATCATATTGCCACAGTTTTCTATTGCCAAGGGCCATGGTGTAATAGGGTCCTAAGTAGCTAAGAGTCCACTTGAGTTCCAGAAATAGTTCTCACCACACTGAAATGAATAGCAATTACTCAATTTCCCCTTGATAATCAGGATCATCACCCCAGAGAGTATAATAACCTCTTCTCTATCTATTGCTTTAGTAGTCTAAAATGGCCAGAGGGAAGACTCATTTATAATTCAATGGAATTATTATTGAATTCCTTCATGGATGCACCCCTCCCTCCAGTAGTATAAACCCACTCAGACCAAGGGTGAACAGACAGGAAGAAAAAATTCCTCAATTATACATTTGGTATAATAGTTGGAAAGTCTGTTCTCAACTCCAACTCCAGATACACGGATACATGGAAGATAGTACCTTATATTGGATCTGGCTTAAGGTGTTAAGTGAATCTTGTACACAGCATCCTCACCTCTTAGGACTTTACTCCTGATGGTGCCAAAAATGAGCCTTCAGATGCCATCCCACGATTCCAGGAGACTAACATGAGCACCATGCATGGTACCATATTGAGAGCAAGCCACTGGCCTTTGGTACAGGTGAACTGGACACACAGTGATGCTGTCGACAAATCAGTCTTGATTTGAGTGTACCCCTGTTGGTGAGCCTAGACATAGTCTCCATTCCTGCCATCATATCTACTTAGTATATCGCCATTGACCAATCATATAGAAGTTAAGGGCAATAGGCTGACTGACATCCTGAGGAGTTATCATCTTATTCTCTTAATTTTCAAGAGCACTCATCCACCAGTATGATACCCTCTAGTGGGCCTTTACATGGAACACAAATATCCCCCCACCTCTGCTATGCTGAAAGGCCTATCCACATACCTCTCCCCAGACCTTGTCACCAACATCCCTATGTTTTACCTCCCAAAGCCTTAACTGCTGGCCTATCTAGTTTATATAAATTCATACTGCAGGCTAGCTCTCCTTCCATATTAACTGGACAATCAGATGACTGCTTAAAGTTCTGCCCATTGAAAATACTGTCTTTCATTGCTGTCTTTCAGTGCCACTCCTAAGTGAGGCTATACATGGTCACTGTCCATTTCTGTTTGATGCCCACATACTATGCATTCACAAACCATCCTCTTTTATCCACTTCCAGCTGGTCATAGGGAGTTCCCCATGACACTGTAGGTGTCATTTGAGGGAATGGCAGGAAAGCAGTAGCAACAGTGACATGGAAGTCTAAGCTACTCATTCATGCCATTTATTTACACTTTCTGACTCTCCTTGGCACTGTCTCACATACACCATTTTCATTTTATATTGGAATGGTATGTACATGTCTACATTATGGTGCAATGGATTGGGTGCAATGTTCTCTAAACATGCAGTTCGCAAACAGCAGTTTGGGTCACATTTTCACTTACATTCAAAGATCAGGTGTTCAGTCTTTACTATGCCCAGTAGCAAGTTAAAAGATATTTTTCAAGTGGAGAACAGTTGTCAGAAGAGGTCAAGTTTTCCAACCATATAAGGGTCTGCACTGTGAGCCTGAAGGAAGCCCTGTATACCTCTGCCTGAAACAAATACTTAACACCATCAGGTCTAACAGGTCACAAGTGTGACCAACACAGTCTTGCCAAAGAGCCTTTTTTGTTTTTCTTACTCCAAGCTCTGCTCAAAACTGGCAGCATTACACATTTTCCAATAAATGGTAAGACTAGCATCTCCACATGTGGTATATGTGGTCTCCCAGATCCAAAGAGGTTCACAAAGAGGTGCCTGTTCCTTGGAGTGAACCATGTAAGGCACAAGGACTTACATCTCAGTTTAGAAGGGGTATTCCAATACATCCAAGACAACTGATACCTAAGAAACTCCACCTACGTGACAGGCCCTTGAAATCAGTAGTTTTTCACTCTCCCTCTGACACATATCTCTTTTAAGATGGCACGTAGATGCTTCATAGTTGCTGTTCACTAGGTCCAAAAACATAATTTCATCAACTTAATGCACTAGCATCATGTGCTACAGAGAATTCAAGATGATTGAATTCCCCCTGAACCATATTATAAGAGGACTGAAGTGGGCTGACAGAGATTAGCTAGCCTTTAGGCAAGTCAGTATTCTCCTATCCCTGCTACTAGAAAGCAAAGTACATCTTACGAATTTAGCTGATAGAGATGTCAAAAAGCATTTACTAGGTCAACAGCTATGTACCAGGCAGGGGACTGTGCTTATTTCTTCCTTGAGTGAAGATATACCATCCAGAATTGCAACTGCAACCACATTATTATCTTCTTATATCTGTGATGATCTACAGCCATTAATAAAGGGTAAAATATAAAACAAAATCTTAATGAATTTCTCCCACTGCTAAATGGACTTACTAGCAAAAGCATGCAACTCAAAAGCATGCAATGCCCAACTGGCATTGGCAATGCCAGTGGGCAATGGCAACCCCACTCCAGTACTCTTGCCTGGAAAATCCTGTGGATGGGGAAGCCTGGTAGGCTGCAGTCCATAGGGTAGCTAAGAGTTGGACACGACTAATCGACTTCACTTTCACTTTTCACTTTCCTGCATTGGAGAAGGAAATGGCAACCCACTCCAGTGTTCTTGCCTGGAGAATCCCAGGGACAGGGAAGACTGGTCGGCTGCCGTCTATGGGGTTGCATAGAGTTGGACATGACTGAAGCGACTTAGCAGCAGCAAAAGCATGAAAAGATCATTTCCTCAAATAGAAATAATACCTGGCCTCTTTTTCATGAATGCTGGGATCTCTTGCCCAGGTAGGTGTTAATATACTGTGAGTTCAGGCCTAGAGTAGTAAGAAAGTAAATTGCCCTATTAGTGGTCGGTGGAGATCTTGGACTTTGAGGTCAAAGGGAGGTCTGATCGTACTCCAGGAGACAGTTGGTTTCCTTGAGTTTAAAAGGATGGTTAAATGGTGGTTTCCATAAGAAGTAGAATTCTGTATTTTATCCAGGGTAGCACCCTTGGGAATTGCCAGACCTCTGAATGGAGTGGCAGCATGGATCTGGAATTAAGCCACTCAGCACCCGCACATCATGCAGTGAGGGTGTGGACAGCTAAGCCAGTGGAATTTCCCATCTGGCAATGAGGGTAAAAGCTCAGGCACAGAGCACATCCATGGTGACTAGAACGGGCTCAGACCAGAGGCCAGGTCTCGTGTAATCCCAAGAGACAAGGAAAAAAGGTCCATGAAAAATTCTTGGATTTGGATATCACATTATTCTGACAACCTGCAGCTGAGACAGATTGCACATATTCAGTAAGACTCTGACAAGTATTTCGTCTGAGTGTATAAAGCATGTTGACACCTTGATATAAAAATACACAGAAAGTAGACTCCTAACCATACTCTGACAATGTGTCTAAACCCATGGATGATAATGCAGAAGTGAGCTAATGACAATGGGACGGCCCTTTGCTTTCCTTCTCTTTGTCTGTCACTCTTGCTTTCATGCTGCTTCTTCTCAAGTCTTTTCATAATAGTCATAACAGTCATGTCAAAATGCCAATATTAAATATAGTTTAAGAAGCACTACTATTGGAACACTGTATTCAAAGGAAAGGTTGATCCCCTGCTGCTCACATCCCTTGGATCAAAAAATCTTATTTTAAAAAGAACTAAAACTAAAATATTTTGTATAATATTTTCACAAGGGATATTTTTTAAATCACCCTTGCTATAAAAACAATGTAGCTCACTCCATCAGGCCAGAGTTAATTAAAGGCAGACCTCTCTACACACTTTGAGAAGTAATTTGCCCAATGTCTGTGGCTTTCTGCATTATTCTAGCTCCAGCACAAAGAAAGCATTCTCTGCTTGCGTCTTGCCAGTTGCATAATGGCTAAAAAACTAGCAAGAGAATTTTTAGCCCAAAGTTGGAAGCTATGTTTTATTGGATTTTAAAAACACCCAAGAATTACACATTTTTTACAAAGTCAATGGTTCCTCTCTAGTTGGCAAAACTAATGGCATCTTATTTAACTCAATAGATGTTATACTTGGAATCTACCTGTCAGTTCACATTCTCCTCTTAGGGCTTGAAAGGATGCAAATCCCTAGAGTTTTTTTTTTTTTGTTCTAGATCAAGGAATACTTAAGCATACAAAAAACTGCAGAATCATCCCAAAAATAACTCTATAAAAAATATTTTTTAAATCCTACTGCATGATAGTCATGGAAACCAAGAACATTTAAATCATGGCCATTATCGATTCAAGAGTCATGACATTCCACAAAGGAAAAAAGAAGAAAAATTGGCATCTAGGTCATTATATGGTACAAGCTGGGATGCTCAGGGGTTTAAAGGCAAAAGACTCAAAATGCCCCCCAGAAGCTTCTGTATACATATTTTTATAATTTATTCCCATTTGCTCTCATTTTTCTGCTTGTGGCCCAATAATGATGTAATAGGATCTGGAAACATCATTCATCAAAACAGCAGGTAAAGGTTTTTTCATCAACATGAACTTATACATGGTACATGGTATGGCAGGAGGTCACTGCTTTTTGGATCTATGAGCATCAAAATTTTGTTTTAGTTTAACTAAAATGCTATACTCTGGTGTCTCTCTAGATCATGAATGTTCAAACACTTGGAAATAGTGTTCTCTAGGATGTTGTCCAGAGAACTTAGAGGTCCAGTGCTGGATGCCTCTAAGAGGTGTTTGTTTCTAATATGTACCTTTACAGCTTTTGCAAAGAGGAGTCCATGTCTGCCTCCTGGGACACCACAGCCTTAGAGCTGTAACAAGCAACTATAAAAAGGTGATTTCTCTCAGGATTCATAGTCAATGTTTTAAAGCTTCCTTTTCTTTCTTCAGCCAAAATTTGAGAGAATTTATACACCCTTAAAAGTTGCAAATGAAAGAGTACCACTAAAAACAGCACAGTGGGAAGCGCTGGTAGAGAAGCTTTCAAATCTACTATCAATAAGGGAACTGAGTAAACAGAGATAAATATGACCCGTGAGAGCCCTTCTATAATTGCTTTAATTAAGTAGCATCCTAAGTGAACCTAAAATTAGTGAAATGTATTAGAATCAGGACCAGATGCCTCACTCGTAGCTTGCTGACCAAGAAATGAGATCCTCAAAGTTCACACTGGTGCTAAGAATCTAAATGTATCTTCAATAGATGGATAAAGGATACTTCATTCTTTTCAGAATTTATCTTCTCTGTAGTACTCTTGCGGCACAAGAACAGTGTGTTGCAGGTTTGGGCACAGTTCCTTTGCAAAGAAAGACTTCAGTGGTAATAGTCATTGTTGATTAGTTTTGGGGGGCAGTTCTGCTTTATCCCCATGAAAGCAATGTGAATTCAAGCTTGATGTAAGACCTAAAGTAACCCCATGTTGGCAAATATTTTATGATTAAAATGAAAACACATAGATTTTACTTCTGAATTGATGATGGACTCCTCGGAGATTAAAAAACAATACAGAGCAAAGATTCAGTTTCTAGTTTCAGGGCAACCATATCTTCCTTTGTCACTGACAATTGCCTGCAATTTATCATCTCCCCAAAAAGGACTGCATAGGCCACAGTTTGGAGAAGTCAATGGCACCCCACTCCAGTACGCTTGCCTGGAAAATCCCATGGACAGAGGAGCCTGGTAGGCTGCAGTCCACGGGGTCACTAAGAGTCAGACACGACTGAGCAACTTCACTTTCACTTTTCACTTTCATGCACTGGAGAAGGCAATGGCAACCCACTCCAGTGTTCTTGCCTAGAGAATCCCAGGGATGGGGGAGCCTGGTGGGCTGCCATCTATGTGGTCGCACAGAGTCGGACACGACTAAAGTGACTTAGCAGCAGCAGCAGCAGCAGGCCCACAGTTACTGCACCAAAAAATGCTAATTTGTTTGCTCCCATTCTCCATCTCCAGCCACACCACTCTCATAACTTCTGATTCCTGTTGTTACATAAATTAAACTTGTAATCAAACTCATGTGTCTGTGTGGTAGGGGAAGGGACAGTAAATGAGTTGGGAGTGTTTCTTCCTACCTACCTGTCATCAACCTGAAAAGATTTGATTGAAGTTGGATTGTTTGTTTTACTAGAAAAGACTTACTAAAAGGAAGTCAAGTAATGTTATGGGTTGGGTAAGGCTGGTCAAGGCAATTTAATTGACCAGAACAGCATTCCTTTAAGAAAGAGCTCACTACTTTCTTCAGGACCATGTCTGTGTTCTTCTAAGAACAGACATGTATGATCCATCCTGGTTGCACACTGGCAAGGCAAGTCTGAATTAAAACAAAAGATGTCTACTTGTAGGTACCTCCTATCTAATATAACTGATTTAATCAAGTCAAGAGTAGAGAGATGTACAGTTCAGTTCAGTCGCTCAGTCGTGTCCGACTCTTTGCGACCCCATGAATCACAGCACGCCAGGCCTCCCTGTCCATTGCCAACTTCCAGAGTTCACTCAGACTCACGTCCATCGATTCCGTGATGCCATCCAGCCATCTCATCCTCTGTTGCCCCCTTTTCCTCCTGCCCCCAATCCCTCCCAGCATCAGAGTCTTTTCCAATGAGTCAACTCTTCACATGAGGTGGCCAAAGTACTGGAGTTTCAGTTTTAGCATCAGTCCTTCCAAAGAAATCCCAAGGCGGATCTCCTTCAGAATGGACTGGTTGGATCTCCTTGCAGTCCAAGGGACTCTCAAGAGTCTTCTCCAACACCACAGTTCAAAGCATCAGTTCTTCGGTGCTCAGCCTTCTTCACAGTCCAACTCTCACATCCATACAGGACCACTGGAAAAACCATAGCCTTGACTAGACAGACCTTAGTCAGCAAAGTAATGTCTCTGCTTTTGAATATACGATCTAGGTTGGTCACAACTTTCCTTCCAAGGAGTAATTGTCTTTTAATTTCATGGCTGCAGTCACCATCTGCAGTGATTTTGGAGCCCCAAAAAATAAAGTCTGACACTGTTTCCACTGTTTCCTCATCTATTTCCCATGAAGTGATGGGACCGGATGCCATGATCTTCGTTTTCTGAATGTTGAGCTTTAAGCCAACTTTTTCACTCTCCTCTTTCACTTTCATCAAGAGGCTTTTTAGTTTCTTTTCACTTTCTGCCACGAGGGGGGTGTCATCTGCATATCTGAGGTTATTGATATTTCTCCTGGCAATCTTGATTCCAGCTTGTGTTTCTTCCAGCCCAGCGTTTCTCATGATGTACTCTGCATAGAAGTTAAATAAGCAGGGTGACAGTATACAGCCTTGACGTACTCCTTTTCCTGTTTGGAATCAGTCTGTTGTTTCATGTCCAGTTCTAACTGCTGCTTCCTGACCTGCATACAGATTTCTCAAGAGGCAGGTCAGGTGGTCTGGTTTTCCCATCTCTTTCAGAATTTTTCACAGTTTATTGTGATCCACACACTCAGAGGCTTTGGCATAGTCAATAAAGCAGAAATAGATGTTTTTCTGGAACTCTCTTGCTTTTTCCATGATCCAGCAGATGTTGGCAATTTGATCTCTGCTTCCTCTGCCTTTTCTTAATCCAGCTTGAACATTTGGAAGTTCACAGTTCATGTATTGCTGAAGCCTGACTTAGAGAATTTTGAGCATTACTTTACCAGCGTGTGAGATGAGTGCAACTGTGCAGTAGTTTGAGCATTCTTTGGCATTGTCTTTCTTTGGGATTGGAATGAAAACTGACCTTTTCCAGTTCTGTGGCCACTGCTGAGTTTTCCAAATTTGCTGGCATATTGAGTGCAGTAGTTTCACAGCATCATCTTTCAGGATTTGAAATAGCTCAACTCAAATTCCATCACCCGCACTAGCTTTGTTCACAGCGATGCTTTCCAAGGCCCACTTGACTTCACATTCCAGGATGTCTGGCTCTAGATTAGTGATCACACCATCATGATTATCTGGGTTGTGAAGTTCTTTTTTGCACAGTTCTTCTGTGTATTCCTGCCACCTCTTTTTAATATCTTCTGCTTCTGTTAGGTCCATACTGTTTCTGTCCTTTATCGAGCCCATCTTTGCATGAAATGTTCCCTTGGTATCTCTAATTTTCTTGAAGAGCTCTCTAGTCTTTCCCATTCTGTTGTTTTCCTCTGTTTCTTTGCATTGATCGCTGAAGAAGGCTTTCTTATCTCTTCTTGCTATTCTCTGGAACTCTGCATTCAGATGCTTATATCTTTCCTTTTCTCCTTTGCTTTTCACCTCTCTTCTTTTCACAGCTATTTGTAAGGCCTCCCCAGACAGCCAAATTTGGCCTTGGAATGCGGAATGAAGCAGGGCAAAGACTAATAGAGTTTTGCCAAGAAAATGCACTGGTCATAGCAAACACCCTCTTCCAACAACACAAGAGAAGACGCTACACATGGACATCACCAGATGGTCAACACCAAAATCAGATTGATTATATTCTTTGCAGCCAAAGATGGAGAAGCTCTATACAGTCAACAAAAACAAGACCAGGAGCTGACTGTGGCTCAGAACATGAACTACTTATTACCAAATTCAGACTGAAATTGAAGAAAGTAGGGAAAACCGCTAGACCATTCAGGTATGACCTAAATCAAATCACTATGATTATACAGTGGAAGTGAGAAATAGATTTAAGGGCCTAGATCTGATAGATAGAGTGCCTGATGAACTATGGAATGAGGCTCGTGACATTGTACAGGAGACAGGGATCAAGACCATCCCCATGGAAAACAAATGCAAAAAAGCAAAATGGCTGTCTGGGGAAGGATGTACAAGTGAAACCAAACCCGGTACTTGAACAACTTCATGGAACAATATCAGAAGATCTAGTAAAATATATCAGATTAAAGACATCTTTCTCTTCCCAAACTCACTACAATGACCATAAAAATACCAAAACTTGTAAATTCAGAGAGAGAAAATAGAAGATGCTGACCCATTAGAAGACAGGAAGTAGAAGGAGTGGTAATAACTGAAATGGCTGATACAGGTGTGGCATCCGAAGGAGGAAGTGTGACAGTCCTGCCAGGATAAGAAAGGCTTAGGGCACTGGTTATTGACGGTGGGATAAGGTGTGAGGTTGATAGCAGGAGGCCAGTTGAAAGCCAGGTAATTTCCTCCACTTGGTTGATCAGGGCAAATATTCCTCCTTATCCCCACCACCTACACTGCAACATATAAACCAAAGGTAAATTTCCTGGAGACATTCAATCAGAAAGGCTTCAGACTGGAAACACTGGCTTCAATGAGTATGCAGAGACTTGGGGCTGAAAGTGAGATTAAGTGAAGTCTGCTTAGGTTTTCATTGCCTTCCCCCATTGAAACTTCTCTCTAGTTTCAAATGCTGGGAGCCAGAAATGTATCTACCATGTGTGTATGGTGTTAGGAAGTGTTCTAATTTCATTCTTTTATATGCAGCTGTCCAGTTTTCCCAGCACCATTTATTGAAGAGGCTGTTTTTGCCCCAGTGTATATTTTTGCCTCCTTTGTCAAAAATAAGGTCCCATAGGTGCATGGGTTTAATTCTGGGCTTTCTATCTTGTTCCATTGGCCTATATTTCTGTTTTTATGCCAGTACCAATACTGTCTTGATGACTATAACTTTGTAGGATAAGCTGAAGTCAGGAAGGTTGATTCCTCCAGCTCCACTCTTCTTTCTCAAGACTGCTTTGATTATTCTGGGTCTTTTGTGTTTCCATATCAATTGTAAAAGTTTTTGTTCTAGTTCTGTGAAAAATGTCATTGGTAATTTGATAGGTATCACATTGAATCTGTAGATTGCATTTGGTACTATAGCCATTTTCACAATATTGATTCTTCCTACCCAGGAACATGGAATATCTTTGACTTTTTTCATTAGTGTCTTATAGTTTTCTGTGTACCATTCTTTTGTCTCCTTAGGTAAGTTTATTCCTAGATATTTAATTTTTTTTGGTCACAATGGTGAAGGGGATTGATTCCTTAAATTCTCTTTCTGATTTTTCATTGTTAGTATATAGAAATGCAAATGATTTCTGTGTATTGATTTTGTATCCTGCAACTTTGCTAAATTCACTGATTAGCTCTAGTAATTTTCTGACACTATCTTTAGGGTTGTCTATGTACAGTATCATGTCATCTGCAAACAATGAGAGCTTTACTTCTTCTTTTCCAATCTGGACTACTTTTATTTCTTTTTCTTCTCTGACTGCTGTAGCTAGGACTTCCAGAACTATGTTGAATAATAGTGGTGAAAGTGGACACCTTTGTCTTGTTCCTCATCTTAGGGGGAATGCTTTCAGTTTTTCACCATTGAGAATAATGCTTGCCACAGGCTTATCATATATGGTTTTTACCATGTTGAGGTATGTTCCTTATGCCCATTTTTTGAAGAGTTTTAATCATAAATGGGTGCTGAATTTTGTCAAAGGTTTTTTTTTGCATCTATTGAGATGATCATATGGTTTTTGTCTTTCAGTTTGTTAATATGGTGTATCACATTGATTGATTTGTGTATGTTGAAGAATCCTTACATCCCTGGGATAAACCCAACTTGATCATGGTGTATGAGCTTTTTGATGTGCTGCAAAATTCTGTTTGCTCAAATTTTGTTGAGGATTTTTGCATCTATGCTTATCAGTGATATTGGCCTGCAGTTTGTGTGTGTGTGTGTGTGTGTGTGTGTGTGTGTGTGTGTGTGTGTGTGTGTGATCTTTGTCTGGTTTTGGTAGCAGGGTGATGGTGGCCTCATAGAATGAGTTTGGAAGTATTCCTTCCTCCGCAATTTTTTCAAAGAGTTTTAGAAGGATAGGCATTAGCTCTTCTCTAAATATTTGATAGAATTCTGTGAAGTCATCTGGTCTTGGGCTTTTGTTTTTTGGGAGATTTTTTATCACAGCTTCAATTTCAATGCTTGTGATTGGGTTGTTCATAATTTGTATTTCTTCCTGGTTCAGTCTTGGAAGATTGAACTTTTCTAAGAATCTGTCCATTTCTTCCTGGTTATCTATTTTATTGCCATATAGTTGTTCATAGTAGTCTTTCATAATCCTTAGTATTTCTGTATTGTCTGTTGTAACCTTTCCTTTTTCATTTCTAATTTTGTTGATTTGATTCTTCTCTTTCTTTTTCTTGATGAGTCTGGCTAAAGGCTTGCCAATTTTGTTTATCTTCTCAAAGAACCAGCTTTTACTTTTATTAATCTTTACTATTGTTTCTTTAATTTCTTTTTCATTTATTTCTGCTTGGATCTTTATGATTTCCTTCCTTCTACTAATTTTGGGGATTTTTTTGTTCTGTTTCCAGTTGTTTTAGGTGTAAAGTTAGGTTGTCCATTCAATGTTTTTCTTATTTCTTGAGGTAGGATTGTATTGTTATACACTTCCCTCTTAGAACTGCTTTTGCTGCATCCCATAGGTTTTGAATTGTTGTGTTTTCATTGTCATTTGTTTCTAGAAATTTTTTATTTCCCTTTTGATTTCTTCAGTAACCTGTTGGTTATTAAGAAATGTGTTGTTTAATCTCCATGTGTTTGTGTTTCTTACACTTTTTTCCTTGTAATTGATATCTAGTCTCAAAGCACTGTGGTCAGAGAAGATGCTTGATATGATTTCAATTTTCTTAAATTTACTGAGGTTTGATTTGTGACCCAAGATGTGATCTATCCTGGAAAATGTCCTATGTGTGCTTGAGAAGAAGGTGTATTCTTCTGCATTTAGATGGAATGTCCTGAAGAAATCAATAAGACCTATCTCATCTAATGTATCATTTAAGACTTGTGTTTCCTTGTCAATTTTCTCTTTTGATGATCTGTCCATTGGTGTGAGTGGGGTGTTAAAGTCTCCTACTATTATTGTGTTACTGTCAATTTTTCCTTTTATAACTGTTAGTGTTTGTCTTATGTATTGTGGTGCTCCTATGTTGGATGCATAGATATTAACAATTGTTATGTCTTCCTCTTGGATTGATCCCTTGATCATTTGTAGTGTCCTTCCATATCTCTTGAAATCTTCTTTATTTTAAGGTCTATTTTGTCTGATATAAGGATTGCTATTCCAGCTTTCTTTTGCTCTGCATTTGCATGGGATATAGTTGTCCATCCTCTCACTTTCAGTCTATATGTGTCTTGAGGTCTGAAGGGGTTTTTTTGTAGACAGTATATATGGGTCTTGCTTCTGTATTCATTCAGCCAGTCTGTGTCTTTTGGTTGGAGCATTTAACCCATTTACATTTAAAAAATTATTGATATATATGTTCCTATTGCCATTTTCTTACATGGGGTTGATTTTGTAGATCTTTTTTCTTCTTTTGTATTTCTTGACTATATAAGAACATTTAACATTTGTTGTAAAGCTGGTTTGGTGCTACTGAATTCTCTTAACTTTTGCTTGTCTGAAAAGCTTTTTATTTCTCCATCAGTTTTGAAGGAGATCCTTACTGGGTACAGTAATCTTGGTTGTAGAGTTTTCCCTTCCAATACTTTAAATATATCCTGCCATTTCCTTCTGGCCTAGAGAGTTTCTGCTGAAAGACCAGCTGTTAAGCGTATGGTGTTTCCCTTGTATGTTCCTTGTTGCTTCTCCCTTGCTGCTTTTCTTTCTGTTTAGTCTTTGTTAGTTTGATTAGTATGTGCCTTGGAATGTTTCTCCTTGGGTTTATCCTGTACGGGACGTTTTGTGCCGTTTGGACTCGATCAACTATTTCCTTTTCCATGTTGGGGAAATTTTCAACTATAATCTCTTCAGAATTTTTCTTATATCCTTTCTTTTTCTCTTCTTCTTCTGGGACCCATATAATTCGAATGTTGGTGTGTTTGCTATTGTCCCAGAGGACTCTGAGATGATCCTCAGTTCTTTTCATTCTTTTTACTTTATTCTGCTCTTCAGAAGTTATTTCCACTGCTTTCTCTTCCAACTCACTGATTTGCTCTCCTGCTTCAGATATTCTGCTCTTGATTCCTTCTAGAGTATTTTTAATTTCAGTAATTGTACTGTTTTTCTGTATGTTTATTCTTTAATTCTCCTAGGCCTTTATTAATTGATTCTTGCATTTTCTCCATTTTGTTTTCAAGGTTTTTGATCATCTTTACTATCCTTATTCTGAATTCTTTCTCAGGTAGTTTGCCTATTTCCTCTTCATTTATTTGGACTCCTAGTTTGTTCCTTCATTTGTGTAGTATTTCTGTGCCTTTTCATTATTATTTTTTAAACTTATTGTATATGAAGTCTCGTTTTCCCAGGCTTCAAGGAAAGTTAAATTCTCTCCTTAAAGGAGTTTGAAATCTTTCTTCCTTTTTGTTTCTGCCCTCCTAAGGTTGGTCCAGTGGTTTGTGTAAGCTTTATATAGAGTGAGATTTGTGCTGAGTTTTTCTTTGTTTTTCTTCTGACGTGCAAGGCTGAGTGAGGTGGTAATCCTGTCTGCTGATGACTGGGTTTGTATATTTGTTTTGTTTGTTGTTTAGACAAGGCATCCTGCCCAGGGTGCTACTGGGGGTTAGGTGATACTGGGTCTTGATTTCAAGTGGTTTCGTTTTTGTGAGTTCTCACTACTTGATACTCCCTAGGGTTAATTCTCTGGTAGTCTAGGGTCGTGGAGTCAGTGCTCCCACTCCAAAGTCTCAGAGCTTGATCTCCCAGACAGGGACGTAGATCCTCTGGAAGGTGCAGTGGCTGTGAGCTGGAATTTAGGGATTGTGGAACAATCCCAGGGTGAGGGCTGCTGTTGACTGTGGAGAGACGGATCAAGGGGATACAAGGGAGGAGACTGTGGTGGGAAATGCCTGTGGAGGAAAGCTGGGCAACCATGGAAGCAAGGCGATCTGTATTGTTTTTCAGTTAGGTTTTCTCCTAGAAGAGGATGACTATATGAAGAGTTTGAATCCTAAATGCTAATTATTGCTGAATATTTTTTAAATTTTCAAAAATTAATAAATGTTACATTAAAGGAGAATTTAAAATGCAAGTCTGAGCATGTCACCACTCTGTTCAACATCCTTCTTTGGCTTTCCACACAGCCTATCATATACATTTAGAGGTGGAATCAATCTATGAGTCCTCATTCCTACAGCTTCACTCTGCAGCGGTATGTTGGAAATGTTCAGAAGAATTCTGCCACGTGTATTAGCAAACATATATAAAAGTAGTTGTTAGCAAACATGTATAAAAACACTCACTGATAAATGTTTTGAGAAAGAAATGAATCATACTTCCTTGTTCTGTTGAAATTTTCTGATGGGGAGTTCTGTTAAAGAATCATGCCAATGAAAAGATAGTTGAACTAATTTCCTAGTCCAGTCTACTCTTATCTTTAGGATAATACATAAAAGAAGAACTACTTGCAGGAAAACATTTTGTTCAGAAAGTACCCTCTCCTCTTATCCACACTGTCTGAGGTACAAAGATCATCATGTGGATTTTAACATATTACCCAAGTCTACTAGTTCTTTAAAAATGTCAGTGTAAGCAATGAATCACTGTAGCACTGGATATCTAGAATTTCTGAGACAAACCATAACTTGAATGGAACATCCCAGCCCTGTAGAGTGGGAATGTCATTAAGACAGTGTTATTTTGTAAAACAAACATTGGAATGAATCCTTGTTCATGTATTACTTTCAGTTTCTGGGTAATGACAGCAGTATCATGGGTAATATTTATGTGAAAGGGCAATCAGAGGTAATATTTATATGGGCACCAAGTTGTGGGATGACACATAGAAGATACGTCATCTCGTTAGCAGAGCTCTCCTTCATCCTTATCCAAGCAGAATTCATTGGATACTCATTTGTTTACACTATCATTATTTTATCTCTCAACACATTGCATAGTAATCAGTTCAGACCCTTGCCATGCCACTTACCCTTTGTGCAACCCTGGGTTGGGAAGATCCCCTACTGAAGGAAATGGCAATCCATTGCAGTATTCTTGCCTGAGAAATCCCATGGACAGAGAAGCCTATCGGGCTACAGTCCATGGGACTGCAAGAGTCTTAATGACTAAACAACATGGGGCTGTTAGTAGGATTTAAGCATTCAATAAAAATTAGCTATTGATTATGTTTATGCCTCTCTTCCCTACCATAATGACTTAGGAAAGAAGGAATTCAGAAGAACCAAATATTAATAATACTCATCAAGCATTTAACTTAGATACCTATATACAATGATTCTTTATTATAGGCAGATTAGGGTCCAAAAGTTCCAGTTCTGATGACATTTTAACTGGGCCCTAATGACACACACACAGAAATGCATGAAAGGCAATATCAGCACAATCAAAGGTTTTGTTCTTAAACCCCTTTTCAACCTATGTTTATTTCCTTTGGACCCTAGCCACCGTGCTTCATTCTCTTGTCTCTCCTACTGGGTTTTTCATCTTGATTCACCTTTTGAACTGTCTCTTGGTTCATGAATGTTTCATTTCTTTCCCAAAACCTTCACCGACTTGCGGCTTCCTGGAATAGTGTCTCATTATTTACTGTCCTTTGGCACTGACCCAGGACTCCTTCCCTTCAGGGCTTCCCACCAACCACTGTGCCCCTCCCCCGGCCGTATAGGGTCCTGACTGGCATGACTTTTTTTCACCCTGCTGAAACCAGGAGGGGCTGGCCACAATTGCCAATATGTAAACTGATGTCAACTAGAATGGGAAAGTAAAATGCAAAATTACTAACAGTAATCTTAGAGGATTATGATTTAGGGATAATCCCCCAAATATTCTTTTTCATATTTAGAAAGGGTCAAGAGGAACGTAAACTTGGACAGACCTTATGGTATCCAAATATTAAAGACAAGACTTAAGAGTGTTGACAATTCCAAACTCTTGTGAGAGTTTGAAAAGTGGAAGTCTCTTATTTCTACTATTCTTGTGCAGTAAAAAGAGTGGAGACAGTAGGACCTGGCAGACAGAGATTAAATTCAGATTCTGTCATTAAGAGACTCTCACCAGTTAACTTTCGTCTGCATGTTTAATAATATCTACCTTACAGGAATGCTGTAAAGATTAAACACAATATAGATCAATTGTTCAATAAAGACTTCTTGAGTGATGAGTGCCAAGAGCGCCCTTGAATTGAAAAGGAAGTCTTCAGTTCCAAGTGGAATTGAAGGAAGAGCTGTCAGGAGAGACTGTGGACGGAGAGGCATGGTGAGTTAGGTGTTACTTTGACTTACTGATGGTGGGTAACAGTTATGCAATGGATAAACTTTTATTTAAAAGAAAAATCCTGAAATGCATGTATTAGCAACTGACAAGGTATTCCCTTTTCTCTGAGTTAATTTTTATGAGTTTTTTTTTGTAACTTAAGTGAATAAATTCAAGAGAAGATATATGAGTTGGAAGAAGGAAAAACTAAGCATCTCAGCCAACTCCTTCCCATTGGGTCTTGAGGGAACTCTGGGACAAGGAGAATAATTATTTGTGTTCCTCACATGTACAAAGACTGATGGAGTACTGCCATAGAAATTATTTATATTGGAGGAGAAATTATACTTTTGAAACTTTCACCTGAGCTAAAAAAAAATGAAATCTGAAAATAGATATCATTTTGTTTCAAACATACAGAGAGGTTTTTTAATAGAAAACAAAGTTGTTCTGCTTTAGAAAAGGAATTGAAATTTGGGGATTGAAAACTGGCAATAGAACATAAAAGAAAGGACTTGGGAAATAGTAGACTTAATTGTGTCCCTCTCCCTCCAAGTTCTTATGTTGAAGGCTTAAACCCTCAGAATGTAACTGCATTCTTGTGTTGAAGGCTTAAACCCTCAGAATGTGACTGCATTTGAAGACAGATCTTTACAAAGATGATTCAGTGCAAACGAAGCTGTTAGGGTAGGCTACATTCTGACCGGTGTCCACAAAAGAAAAGGGGATTAGACACATGAGAGTCCCCAGGGATGCATGCACAGAGGAAAGGCCATGCCAGGACACAGGGGGAAGATGGTCATCTGCAAACCAAGGAGAGAGACCTCAGGAGAAATAAAATCTGCCAGCACCTTGATCTTGAATTCCAGAGCTCAGAGACAATAAATTTCTGTTTTTAAGCTACCTGATCTGTGATATTCTGTTCTGGCAGCCTGAGCAAACTAATATGAGAGACAACAGGGAAAGGTCAGGAGATGGAGGGTGAGGCCTTGACCAAAAGTGAAGGCAGCAAGCCCAAGGAGACAAAGCCAGTAAAAAATGGTGGATGGATGACAAATAGAGGCCATGGTAGGACCATGATGACTCCTGTTAAATTTTAATTTTTGGCTTGTAGTCTTTTCACTGTAAAACTTTTGAAACTTCAGCATGGTCTGCTAAATATAAATGCCTTTTGTTATTGGTATTTTAGTAAATAAAGGAATGGGACAGAGTTTAGAATGGAGAAAAGTGACTCAGAGAAAGGACTATAGTTGCAAGAATCAAGAGAGAAGTTAAAAACTAAAAATCAGCAGATCCAGGTATCAAAGCAAGAGGAGACAATGGAGATTTGACGACATCCAAACAGCTGCTGGTATAACCTGACAGTACTATACGAATACCCTGTGGGAAGATACATATCTACTCTAAAGAGCCCAGAGGGATTTTAGAGTTCCTGGAAAGTGAATCTTAGGTAGATATGAAAAAAAAAAATGTTTTATAGGTAGTTACCACTTGGCATATTACCTTACACTGAATTTCACATTAATGCAAGACCCAGTGAGACTGAGCTCAGATTCCTTCTGAAAAGCTCCAGTGAAGTAGATTGTCAGCATTGTGCTACCATAGCAATAGCAGAAAATAGGCACTTAGGTAATATGTGTTTCATCTCTGCTTAGGCTTCCCTGATGGCTCAGCAGGTAAAGAAACTGCCTGTAATGCAGGAGACACAGGAGAGGCAGGTTCAATCCCTGGGTTAGGAAGATCCCCTGGAGGAGGAAATGATGACCCACTCCAGTGTTCTTACCTGAAAAATCCCATGGACAGAGTAGCCTGAGGGACTATGGTCCAAAGGTTCCCAAAGAGTTAGACACAACTGAGAGACTAAACATAACCTTGATTAGACTAATGTCTCAGCACTCATCTTTGTCTTGATAGACTGTCACACAGTCACTAATAAATAAACATCCTAGTACATAATGAAGAATAAATATCCCAGTACACTGATGTAAAAGATAGTGAAAAGAATGAAAATGGACTGAAATGATTCTCACATTCTAAATACTTCAGTACCTCTAAAGTACAATTAGATAACTGTCTTGTCTAACATATAAAACAAAGTACTGTTTAACAGACTACTTAATTTTACATTTCACTTTATTTTTCCAGTCAGCTAAAGAAGTGCTTCTATATAAAAGGAATAGAATTTTCCATCTAGTGACCACTTTTTGAAGAAGAAAAATTTTTTATTATTGAATTTTGCCTCTAGTAATTACTATTCTAAATAATGACTTTGGGGTGCTCAAGAACTGCTCTTGTTATAATCATAATCTTTGTCATTTTAGGTTTTCCAGTATAATTCCTAACTTCTAAAATTGTAATGTGGATAGTACAAGTTTTGTCAATTCAGCAAAATGTACATATATGCTGTGGTGAGGGTTTCATCTTCTTAATGCTATGCTTATGGGCAGGAAAAAAACAAAGTTTGCCAACAAATAAACTGTCATTATCGCTTGGTCAATAGTAGACTTTCCTAGACTTCTGTTCAACTACTTAAACAGGAAGTTAAAGAGATAAGAGCTTTCTCACAAACCTAACTTTATATATTTGAAAAAAATGTTTAAACTAGAAACCAAAAATAACTGCTTATTTAGCTCCAAGTTACTTTCCAAATTTCTATACCTTATAAGTTATTTGACTGCATTTTACAAAGGAGTATGCTTTCCATTATTTTCTAAAAAGACAAAAATTAAAGTTTTATAACGACCAAATTTGAATATAAGTACATTGATAATTAATACTATGAACACAATCCACTACTTTAATACATTTATCATTCAGCTCACTTCAGCCGCTCAGTCGTGTCCAACTCTTTGCGACCCCATGAATCGCAGCACACCAGGCCTCCCTGTCCATCACCAGCTCCCGGAGTTCACTCAGATGCGCGTCCAGCGAGTCAGTGATGCCATCCAGCCATCTCATCCTCTGTCGTTCCCTTCTCCTCCTGCCCCCAATCCCTCCCAGCATCACAGTCTTTTCCAATGAGTCAACTCTTTGCATGAGGTGGCCAAAGTACTGCAGTTTCAGCTTCAGCATCATTCCTTCCAAAGAACACCCAGGGCTGATCTCCTTCAGAATGGACTTGTTGGATCTCCTTGAGTCCAAGGGACTCTCAAGAGTCTTCTCCAACACCACAGTTCAAAAGCATCAATTCTTCGGCACTCAGCTTTCTTCACAGTCCAACTCTCACATCTGTACATGACCACTGGAAAAATCATAGCCTTGAGTAGACGGACATATGTTGGCAAAGCAATGTGTTTGCTTTTGAATATGCTGTCTAGGTTGGTCATAACTTTCCTTCCAAGGAGTAAGCATCTTTTAATTTCACGGCTGCAATCACCATCTGCAGTGATTTTGGAGCCCCCAAAACTACAATGTTATATTGCATATTTATTTGTTAACTTTGTCGCAATTAGCTTTGTCACTAAAATTCAGACTCTGAAGGCAGAGACTTTGTATGGTTCACTCCAGTTTTGTTAATGGAATGAATTAATTTCTGATAGTTATTAGTATGTGCGTATATATCACATTCCTTTTGTTCTAGAAATAATTAAATTAATTGCACCATAAAATTAAGCTACAAAATTAAATATTTGTCACTTCATAACTACAAAGCTTAACAAAATTAATCAAAAGATATTTTGTGACCACTTTGGGTAATACATTGCTCATATATTACTTTTTTATGTTCAAATACATAGGCAGAAAATAGATGACATAGTAATAAAGATCCTTCTTAAGACCATATATCTCTCAAGATGATGAGATAACAAAAGGATGCATTTTGCAAAAATGTGATTATCTTGTCTTGAACTTTCAGTATATTTTTAAATGGAAATGCATCCAAAAAATTCCATACACATTATGAACAAAACTAAACTTCTTAAGTATAAATTTCAATTGACAATTATCCTTTCCTGTTTCAAGCTTTCCAGTAATTAACAAATCATTTCTGCATTATCTTCATTATACTGAGCATGCTAAATAATATGAATAAATCTACTGTGTCTAGTCAAGCACTATAGTCCAGAAAAAAGTGATTGTTAAAAACCATTTGACCAATGAAATTAGATGTGGTATAGTCAGGCTCTCTTCTTTTATTTTGGGGGAGATCAGGGGATATGCTGTGGCCAATGGTTTGGCTGGGTGATCAGGGACTTGGAAGAAACATGATTGGGAAACTGGGGGCAAAGAAACTAGGGGAAGAGATATATGGATCAATGACCAGAATAGCAAAAGATTGTGAAGGTATTTGTGTCCTATGTGAATCCTCACCAGCAGAGGCATATTGTAATAACCAGTAGCAGAGGATGATGTGTTCTGTTGACACCAGTCAGCCACATTCTCTAGTCATCACTGTAATCACCCAGTGGGCTCATGAGCAGGCCTGGAGGTTATGCATGGGCTCAGCAGCACAATTCCCATTCACCAAGGCCCAACCTGCTATGCCCACTGCTGAGCACCTGATCTGCAGCAGCAGAGATCAATGCTGAGTCCCCTTACGGTGCCACTCCCCAGCACAATCAACCAGCTCCCAGATAGCCAGTTTATTACATTGGAACATTTCCATTATGGAAGTGAAAGGTCGTTGCTGAGCTGTGAAAGACACCAGGATTCTTGGCAATCAGAGGAGAAGAATTCAATTCGGGGCCACTGGCAAGGCTTGATCACTCAGAGCTTTTGTGTAATAAAATTTTATTAAAGTATAAAAGAAATAGAGAAACCTTCTGACAAAGACATCAGGAGCGGGCAGAAAGAATGAGGTCTGCTAGTCTTTAGCCAGATGTTATACAGCTACTAGCAGTCTGCTAATTGGAGAAAGGAAATGTCTCAAAACTCAGAGACTGGCACCAAGCCCCTCAACCACAACATGCACTTTGAGATAACATTGGCACAAGGTGAGTTGTCCCAGGCCATAAAATGACTGACATGAATCTTGAAGAAAGGCAGGTTTCCAAGCAAATGGAGCCTTCCCTAAGGCTCCCTTCTGCTATGAATGTTCACTGAGTTCCAGTCAGATTGGCCTGCAATCAGCTCCTCATACACACCCACCGTCCTTTCTTTCCTTGGGGCCTTTGTGCATGCTGACCTCTCTCTCTCAAACACTCTTTCCTCTGCTTTTACAGCCAGTTCCTGCCCATGCTTTATATATCTATTCCTCAAAGAGGCCTTTCTTGAACACACTATCCAAATAACTTATTTGTAATTACCAAATCTGTTTGTTTAGATTCACTCGCTGTATTTTTTTTTTCCTTTTTTCCCACCCTCATCCAATTGAGGGGGAGAAGAGATGTGAGTTACCATAAAAGGGGGCATTTTTATGTTCTACAATAACTTAGAGAGAAATATTACTACTTTGAGGATGGCCTAGAAAAACTGTGTAGGAGAGATGCTGCTCCTTACACACAGTGGGTGAGATGGCATTCCTCCATGTCCAGGTGGCTCATGCAATGTGTGAACATTCAGGACAAAGGGAAGAGTTGTCCCATGTGAGTCTAACTTCCTGTCTCCCATTAGCTTTGTAATGTAAGTGCCTAGTTGTCAATCTCACTACCTTCACTATGTTCATTTTTCTTTCCTCTGTTCATAAACTAGTTATTAAAATGTTGTGATTCATCACATTTACCTTAGCTGTTCTGAGGCTTCATCCTTCTGAATGTTTGCAAAATGGCACAGTCACATGGGAGGCAGGAGTCCAGGGGCAGTGGTACAGTCACAAATCCATAGAATATGTAAATGAAGCCAGAAGAAAGAGTGAGACGGCTGAGAGAGTAGTATTGAAACTAATACATTAACATATGTAAAGTAGACAGCCAATGGGAACTTACTGTATGATGCAGGGAACCCAAAGCTGGTGCTCTGTGAAGACCTAGAAGGGTGGGATGGGGAGGGAAGTGGGAGCGCAGTTTAGGAGGTGAGGGACCTATGGCTGAATCATGTTGATGTATGGTGGACACCATCATAATACTGTAGAGTAATTATCCTCCAATTAGAAATAATCTTCTTTTAATGGTACAGAGTGTCATGGGAGGTGCGAGTCCAGGAGCAGTGGGTATGGTAACAATTCCACAGACTGTGTAAATAAAAGCAGGAGAAAGACAGTCAGATGGGTTTTTTGAGCCCCCCACCCCCACTCAGGCCCAGGCACATAATGACTGTTCACCCTCATCGCTTTTACTCACAACCATGTACTCTCATTTCTTGTTCTGTAAATTTTGCTCTACACTCATCTTTAATCAATGTTCTGTGCTACCACTCCACACGTGAGAAAGTGAGGGCATTAAACTATTCAAAAGCCACAGGTGTTTCCCAATTCTAAGGAGGAGGTATTGGTGTCAAAATACGGCCCGTGTTCTACCTGAAGTGTCACAGGTATATCACTGGGTTTACTATAAAAAACAGTTCAACACTTAATGAGCTCAAAATCACTTGCCATATTTTCCTAGATTCATGGGACTATCCCACTGGCTTGGAAATTTGTTCCAGTCAGATGAATTGTGAGAGATGGAAACACCAGCTTATTTGAGCCACCAAGTATTAACTTTGTTCTAGCAGGGGAAATTATGACTGTAAGGTCCCTGACAGTATGAACACGGTTATTTACACTTTCCTAAACTTGAGTGTATTTACAAATAGTGCCACTTAGCTATTTTTAATTAAGTCTTTCATTTCCACAGTTCTCATACAGGAAATCCTGCATGGACCTGATCCACCATTTAAGTCATTCTAGCAGAACTTGGTCAAAATCTGCTAAAAATTTGTGTTTCAATGATGATAGTGATAGAATGCATGTCCACTCAAAATACAGCTGGTAGCCTTTATTGCTGGGTTAATATCTGTTAATATGAAGACTGAGACTACCACCCATCAGAAGGAAGGAAGGTGGGGATAGAAAGAGGGAAAGAGAGAGAGAGGGAAAGTTTCTATCAATTGTTTTCTATCTAAACACTTTTTAAAATTTTCATTTTCACTTCTTATGGAAAAGGTGATGGTGCTCAGTTAAGACATGTGCTTATTTTCCTAAATAGCTCATAATTTTCCATCAGTTAACAAAAAAGTCATTTGACTTAAGTACGCTAAAAATGCTCAAGAAACAGGGAACGTAAGATGAGTATTAATCACAGTTTCAGACCTAATATATGTGCAGCTAAATGTGGTGACTGTTTTGCTGCAGATTCCCCAACACCAGTTGTTCTGCTTTCTTTGCCACCGTAACAGAGTCACTTTTTTCTTCAATATGTACGTGCAGAATGTGCCTGTAGAAAGGAATTTCATTTTTTAGTGTTTTAAATATTTTTCTATTACTATCTATTTGTCAAATCTCCCAGCTGTCAATACAGTGGTTTTTTTTTTTTCTTCTCCTTGGGCTCGTAAGCTAGAAGTTATAAACCAATATAATTTTTACATCTAATATCATATACAAATGTATGCATTTATCTAAAATATATTTTCTATGCTTTGAACTTAACACAGCTCTAAAATCACAGGTATCACTTCTGAGCTATAATAATGTTTAGCTTTTATTGTTTACTGAATTACAGGTGATGGTCTAAGCTGTATATGTAGGCCCACATTTAATCCTCACAACAGAGTTCTGAAGGAGGTGTTATTTCTGCCCCTACTTAACAAAGGAGGCCCAGAGAAGTTAACTTGCTCAAGATGCCTCAATTAGGAAATGGTCAAAGCAGCGTAACAGCAAAGCTCTTGTGGAAAATGGTAAACTATATAGCAATAACGCCTTAGGACATTTAAGAAAGGCATTTATATTTGATGCCAGAAAGCAGTGAGTGGATCTGTGACTTCCACAAATTCTAGTTCAGGGTTTGACCTTGCCTAACAGGTCAGCTAACAAGGCCCTTAGCTCACAAGATGAAAGGCAAATTTTCTGGAGTAAGGCATTTTACACTTATACTAACCAAGGCTATGTTTGTACCACCCTTCCATCAGGTTTGTGCCATTGCTGCTCATTTGTCAAGGTCACTGCTTTCACTATGAAAGATTTTTCCTATCCTTTGAGGGCAAACAAAGAGTTCACTGAGAGGCTGTGATTATTAATATTTACTATGTCTATAACAAATATCATTTTCTATATTGTCTATGGCTTATGATTTCACTCAAATAACTGAAACGTGTTACCGAACCTACAGGGTGATGAGCAAGATTTCTGAGAAAATAGATTTTTAAATCCCCCTTTAATCAAAGCTATTGCCCTTCTCTATTATCCTCTCAAGAGGATAGCTTATTATCTGATTCCATGTCATCTTCCTATTTTCCCCCTTATCTCTGAACTCCTTTTCCCCTTCCATTTCATTCTTTGTTCTCTTCTCCCTTACATATTCATTTTAAGAATTATTGATCTAGAAATGATAGCATCTCCCCTCCACTAGAAAGAATGGAATTGTCTGTATTCCTTAACAAAATAATGGAAGACTTTGTTTGAGGCCAAGTGCAGGTTCATGCTCTACTAGCCAAACATTCTTAGGAATCGTTTTCTCTGGAAGATCCTGATCCAGAGCACTCTTGAAACAGAAATTATTAGTGCTATAGGAACAGTTGTTCACTCATTTATTTGAAATTCCCTGAAGATGATGTCAAGGAGAAAAGAACATGGATCTTTGATTTTCTGATATTCTCTTTAAAATTTCCATGTTCCCTGTATCGAGCTAGGTCTATCCAGAAAACTAGAAACCAGTACATAAAACAGAAAGACTTTAACACAGGGCTACCATGGAGAGGCCAAACAGGCTCCATGAGGCAAACCCTCAGGGGCCATGCCCTCCTGAAACCAGAGCAGAGAATGGGAATGGCAAGAGAGTCCAGGGCCTGGGGCCACCAGGGGAAGGCTAAGGATAGGGGGAAGGCTAAGGCTAGGAGGAAGTCATGGATTCTGTCAGAGCTGCTGCCCAATGCAGAGAAAGAGGAGAAATCCCAGGCTGCTCCCTTCTTCCAGCCTGCCTATCTCCTGTCAACACCATCCTTTAACTTTTGAAAGTAGCCAAAGGCAGGATGATGCAGGGGCTGGGGGGATGTGCTTGGGAATGCGGCCTATGGGGCCATTCTCTCTGATTCAGAGCTGAGCCCAGAGAATGAGAGGACTGGAGCTGACAGCAATCAGGTCCTGGACGGCACACACTCCTATCTTCCACTTTTCTGTGGCTACACAGTCATCTTTTCCCCACTAGAGAGCTATTAGTCAATCTAAAAAAAGTGGAACTTTAGAACTCATGTGGTAATTGGTCAGTCATCCAATCACATTACATCATCAAGATAAATTTCAAGGAATAATGTGTTTAAAACTGCAAAAAATTCTCCTAAATCAATGTACAAAGGACCTTGACACAAAGCTCCATCTCTAGGACATTTACTGAAATTTAGTTGCAGACTATTTCCTTATTGAGTTTTGTTTTTCTATTTTCCTGGAAAATAGTTACAAAGTCAAATTTGGCAAACTTATACTGATAAATCATATTCTGCAAAATTACATTTCTTTTTTATACTTCCACAGAGAGATTTCAGTGATTATTTCAGAAGGGTAGAAAAGTTGATGAAGACACAAAGAAAATAATGCAATGTTTGAACTCTAAATTTAAAATTTTTTTTTAATTTCTCAGTTTTCAGAAAAACATTCTAGTCTAAGCATTCACTATAGTTTTAAATTAAACTATAATTTAATTATAAATTAAAATTTATCATTTTAAAAACTTTGTTGTTCAGTTACTAAGTTGTGTCTGACTCTTTGCAATCCCATGGACTGCAGCATGCCAGGCTTCCTTCTCCATCACTATTTCCCAGAGTTTGCTCAAACCCATGTCCATTGAGTCAGTGATGCCATCCAACCACCTCACCCTCTGGTGCCCCCTTCTTCTCCTGCCCTCAGTGTTTCCCAGCATCAGAGTCTTTTCCAATAAACCGGCTCTTTGCATTAGGTGGCCAAAGTATTGGGGCTTCAGCTTTAGCATCAGTCCTTCCAATGAATATTCAGGGTTGATTTCCTTTAGGATTAACTGGTTTGATCTCCTTGCTATTCAAGAGACTCTCAGGAGTCTTCTCCGGCTCCACAATTCGAAAGCACCAATTCTTCAGCACTCAGCTTTCCTTATGGTCCAATTCTCACATCCATACATGACTACTGGGAAAACCTTAGCTTTGACTATATGGACTTTAGTCAGCAAAGTAATGTCTCTGCTTTTAAATATGCTTTCTAGAATTGTCATAGCTTTTCTTCCAAGGAGCAAGCGTCTTTTAATTTCATGGCTGCAGTCACCATCTGCAATGACATCGGAGCCCAAGAAAATAAAATCCATCACTGTTTTCACTTTTTCCCCATCTATTTGCCATGAAGTGATGGGACTGGATGCCATGATCTTAGTTTTTTGTATGTTGAATGTTAAGCTAGCTTTTCCACTCTCTTCTTTCACCCTCATCAAGAGGCTCTTCAGTTCCTCTTCACTTTGTGCCATTAGAGTGGTATCATACCCATATCTGAAGTTGTTGATATTTCTCGCAGCAATCTTGATTCCAACTCATGAGTCATCCAGTCCAGCATTTTGCATGATGCACTATGCATATAATTTAAATAAGCAGGGTGACAATATACAGCCTTGATGAACTCCTTTCCCAATTTTGAACCAGTCTGTTGTTCCCTGTCCGGTTCTAACTATTGCTTCTTGACCTGCATACAGGTTTCTCAGGAGGCAGGTAACGTGGTCTGGTATTCCCATTTCTTTCGGAATTTTTCAGTTTGTTGTAATCCACACAGTCAAGGGCTTTAGCATAGTCAATGAAGCAGAAGTAGATGTTTTTTTCTGGAATTCCCTAGCTTTTTCTATGATCTAATGGATATTGGCAATTTGATCTCTGGTTCCTCTGTCTTTTCTAAATCCAGCTTGCACATCTGAACTTTTCAGTTCATGTACTGTTGAAGCTTAGCTTGAAGGATTCTGGGCATTACCTTGCTAGCATGTGAAATGAGCACAATTGTGTGGCAGTTTGAACATTCTTTGGCATTGCCCTTCTTTGGGAATGGAATGAAAACTGACCTTTTCCAGTCCTGTGGACTCTGCTGAGTTTTCCAATTTTGGTTAAAAAAAAAAAAGACAAAACACCCAAAACACTAAATTTAAATTTAACAAGGCTTCTTATATTTTCATTTGCTAAATCTGGCAACACTGTTTTATCATGGTTTAAAAATGGCTTAATTATCAAACATACTGAATAGAGATTGCCACCTAATGAGATTATCCAGGCATCAGAAAACAAACTAATATCTATCATTCTTATAAATAATTTAGTAAGTTTTCTGAATAAAACAATTCAGTTCAGAAATAAATAATCCAATAAATAAATAGGAAACAAATCTGTGACATTTAGGAAAATTATGTTTGAGTCCTGATCCTATGACTACATGAACATATGCCATTGGAATACCATTTATCCTCTATAACTTTATAAAATTATTCTAATTTCTTTTTCTTGGAAGAAAACAAAGGTACAGATTAAACTATTTAATTTCCTTTATGCTCATTTCTCTCACACTCCCTTCCATAGAAGTAATTACTGCTATAGTATGAATATTTTTTGTCTTTTCAAAATTCTATATTGAAGCCTAATCCCTAGCATGTAGACTTTAGGAGGAAGAGTCTTTGGGAGGTTCTTAGGTCATAAGGGTAGATTACTTATGAATAGTACTAGAGACCCCAGAGAGCTCCCTAGTCAATTCTGCCATATGAAGACACAGCAAAAAGGTGGCCATCTATGAATAAGGAAGTAGGCTCTCATCAGACATCTAATCCGCCAGTGTCTTGTCTGGGACTTTTCAGCCTCCAGAACTGTGAGAAATCAATCTTTGTTGTTTATATGCCACGCAGTATTGTTATAGCACCTTGAACAAAGACAAATCATTGATCTGTATCATTCCCAACATTTTGTGTGCATTTATAGACATATATGTATTTATGCGCATGTCATTTTTTACTAAAAAAATATTTCACACATTATTCTGAGACTTCATTTTCATTTGTCTTCAATGCCTAAAATTATTTATTTCATTTAATAATAATACACACAGGTGTGACAAGCAGACTCTAAAATGACCTCTCTAAGATCCCCAACTCCTGGTATTCATGCCCTCAAGTAATTCCCTACTTGAGTGTGGGATGGTCTAATGACTTGTTTTAGCAGAAACAGGCAAAGATGTCCCACAAAAGTATACGATGTAAAATTTTGACTTCTGTGTTGCTTTCAGACTCCTATTGCCTTCTCGGCTTGCATGCTTTGATGAAGAAAGCTGTCATGTTGCAGAGGAACATAGGCCCCCAGCCAACAAACAACTGTGAACTGAGGCTCTCAATCCAAAAGTCCTCGAGGAGCTGAATACTGCCAATAATCATGTAAGCCTGGAAGCAGGTCCTTTCACAGTCAAGTCTTCCAGTGAGACTCCAACCTCAGCCAACACTTCACTTACAGCTTGTGAGGGCCCTGATACAAGGGACCCTGCTGAGCCATTCCTGGCTTCCTGACCTACAGAAACTCTGAGGTAATAAATGTGTGTTATTTTTAGCTTCTAAAAGTGTGGTTATATTTCTGTTCAGTAATAAGTAACTAATACACATACAATACAAAATTTAAAACCTATACAAGTTAGGTCTGTGAAAATTTAAGTCTCCTTTGCATCCTTGTCTCTAGCCAATCAGATCCCTTTCCCACAAACACCATTGCAAGGTCAGTTCACATCATCAATGTGAAAGCACTTTAAATGTTTACAAGACAATAAATAAAGGTATTAAAATTATTCATACTAAAATTCCCAGATTTACAAGAGATACTAAGATTTTGAGTTCCTGGAGAGTAGGAACAACAGGTGTCATTATACAATTATCTCACAAGGGATCATATGGACGAGGCAGAAGAAGTGACAGGTTTCAGACGAGCACAAAGAAGAAGGGCTATTTACACACAAGAGAAATTCCAAAGACATTTACCAGATTGTATCCAATGAACAATTACTCATAATCAGAAAGAGTTCCAAAGATCATTAAATGCTTGTCTTTAATACAGTTGATTCAGTGTCCTGTGCTCACTGTAAAGCAGGACATTATGAGGATGAGAGAAAACAAAATAGAAAGCGTTGTATTGCATGATTCAAAGCCAGGTCCCTTTATCGGACACCACATATGGAATACTGTTCACAACTCAAAATTGGCTTGAAGTAGCTAGAAATGACAGTGCTAGAACCAGGGTGAGAGACTGACTCACATCCCTCCAATTAAAATAAATAAATTTAAAAAAAAGAGAGATTTTAAAAAGAAAGATCTTTCCTCTGGAACAGGAGTAAGCCCTTAAAGGGACAGATGGTATTCAATATTTTAAGCTTTGCAGGCCAGATGGTCTCTATTCCAACTACTCAACACTACCCTCGTAGCTCTAAAGCAGCCATGAAAAGTGAAAGTGAAGTCACTCAGTCGTGTCCGACTCCTTGCCACCCTATGGACTGTAGCCTGCCAGGCTCCTCTGTCCATGGAATTCTCCAGGCAAGAACACTGGAATGGGTTGCCATTTCCTTCTCCAAAAGCAGCCATCAGTCAGTTCAGTTCAGTAGCTCAGTCGTGTCCGACTCTTTGCGACCCCATGAATCACAGCACGCCAGGCCTCCCTGTCCATCACCAACTCCCGGAGTTCACTCAGATTCATGTCCATCGAGTCAGTGATGCCATCCAGCCATCTCATCCTCTGTCATCCCTTTCTCCTCCTGCCCCCAATCCCTCCCAGGATCACAGTCTTTTCCAATGAGTCAACTCTTCGCATGAGGTGGCCAAAGTACTGGAGTTTCAGTTTTAGCATCAGTCCTTCCAAAGAAATCCCAGGGCTGATCTCCTTCAGAATGGACTGGTTGGATCTCCTTGCAGTCCAAGGGACTCTCAAGAGTCTTCTCCAACACCACAGTTCAAAAGCATCAATTTTTCAGCACTCAGCCTTCTTCACAGTCCAACTCTCACATCCATATGTGACCATTGGAAAAACCATAGCCTTGACTAGACAGACCTTAGTCAGCAAAGTAATGTCTCTGCTTTTGAATATACTATCTAGTTTGATCATCGCTTTCTTTCCAAGGAGTAAGTGTCTTTTAATTTCATGGCTGCAGTCACCATCTGCAGTGATTTTGGAGCCCCAAAAAATAAAGTCTGACACTGTTTCCACTGTTTCCTCGTCTATTTCCCATGAAGTGATGGGACCGGATGCCATGATCTTCGTTTTCTGAATGTTAAGCTTTAAGCCAACTTTTTCACTCTCCTCTTTCACTTTCATCAAGAGGCTTTTGAGTTCCTCTTCACTTTCTGCCATAAGGGTGGTGTCATCTGCATATCTGAGGTTATTGATATTTCTCCCGGCAATCTTGATTGCAGCCTGTGCTTCTTCCAGTCCAGCGTTTCTCATGATGTACTCTGCACAGAAGTTAAATAAGCAGGGTGACAATATACAGCCTTGACGTACTCCTTTTCCTATTTGGAACCAGTCTGTTGTTCCATGTCCAGTTCTAACTCTTGCTTCCTGACCTGCATACAGATTTCTCAAGAGGCAGGTCAGGTGGTCTGGTTTTCCCATCTCTTTCAGAATTTTCCACAGTTTATTGTGATCCACACAGTCAAAGGCTTTGGCATAATCAATAAAGCAGAAATAGATGTTTTTCTGGAACTCCCTTGCTTTTTCCATGATCCAGCAGATGTTGGCAATATGATCTCTGGTTCCTCTGCCTTTTCTAAAACCAGCTTGAACATCAGGAGTTCACAGTTCATGTATTGCTGAAGCGTGGCTTGGAGAATTTTGAGCATTACTTTACTAGCATGTGAGATGAGTGCAATTGTGTGGTAGTTTGAGCATTCTTTGGCATTGCCTTTCTTTGGGATTGGAATGAAAACTGACCTTTTCCAGTGGCCACTGCTGAGTTTTCCAAATTTGCTGGCATATTGAGTGCAGCACTTTCACAGCATCATCTTTCAGGATTTGAAATAGCTCAGCTGGAATGCCATCACCTCCACTAGTTTGTTCGTACTGATGCTTTTTAAGGCCCACTTGACTTCACATTCCAGTAAGTCCGGCTCTAAATGAGTGATCACACCATCGTGATTATCCAGGTTGTGAAGATCTTTTTTGTACAGTTCTTCTGTGTATTCTTGCCACCTCTTCTTAATAGTTTCTGCTTCTGTTAGGTCCATATCATTTCTGTCCTTTATTGAGCCCATCTTTGCATGAAATGTTCCCTTGGTATCTCTAATTTTCTTGACGAGATCTCCAGTCTTTCCCATTCTGTTGTTTTCCTTTATTTCTTAAATAAATGGGCATGGCCATGTTCCAATAAGACTTTATTTACAAAAATAAGTAGTGGATTTGGCTCAAGAGCTTGCTGAGAGATATCCAGAAAGGTATAACAAAAGGTAAATACAGTTGATGTCTTTCAGTTTGGCACCTGGTTAAAAACAGATACCAAGAAGAAGTCCCCCAGCTCATGCCAATTCCCATAATGCATTCTGAATACACTGATATGACTATATTTGAAGACACCTTTCTTTCTTTTATTTTTTATTGAAGTATAGTTGATTTACAATGTTGTATTAGTTTCTGGTTCACAGCAATGTGATTCAGTTATGTGTATATATTCCTTTTCATATTTTTTTCCTTTATAGAATATTATAAGATATTGAATATAGTTCCCTGTGCTGTTCAGTAGGTCCTTGTTTATCTATTTTGTATATGGTAATGTGTATCTGTTCATCCCAAATTCCTAATTTATCCCCCTCCCTTTTCCCTTTGGTAACCATAAATTTTTTCTGTCTGTGAGTCTGTTTCTGTTTTGTAAATAAGTTCATTTGTATCATTTTTTTTAGATTCTACATATAAGTGATACTAATGATATTTGTCTTTGATTTACCTCACTTAGTCTATGATAATCTCTAGGTCCATCCTTATTGCTGCAAATGGCAGTCTTCCACTCTTCTTCACGAATGCTGAGTAGCATTCGTGTGTGTGTGCGTGTGTGTGTGTGTGTGTGTGTGTGTGTGTGTGCCACAGGAGATACCTTTTTATTTGAACTGAGACTGGTACTCTAATCTCCATTTTTAGTTATTTTCTGCCATCTAGAATCTAAGCAGTCTTAGAACTAGAAGAGAGCCACAAGTTAAGAACTACCCCTCCTTTTCTCAATGCCCTGCCCTGTTACCATTTCTCTTCCAGGTACTTGGGAGATTCTAGGAAGGCAATGGCACCCCACTTCAGCACTCTTGCCTGGAAAATCCCACGGACGGAGGAGCCTGGTAGACCGCAGTCCATGGGGTCGCTAAGAGTTGGACACGACTGAGCGACTTCACTTTCACTTTTCACTTTTATGCACTGGAGAAGGAAATGGCAACCCACTCCAGTGTTCTTGCCTGGAGAATCCCAGGGACAGGGGAGCCTGGTGGGCTGCCATCTATGGGGTCGCACAGAATTGGACACAACTGAAACGACTTAGCAGCAGCAGCAGCAGCAGCAGGACTATAACCATAGCTTAGATTGGGAAATGCTATCTTTAATAAAGTTCTCCTCTTTATCTTTTGGGATTCCTACTACCTATTTTTTTTTTCAAATAAAATTTTTTATTAGCTCAACAGTATATACAATCCACATTTTAAATTTTTATTGACTAAATTAGTGTTTTTAAGCATTTAGTACTAAGTTATATTGCTTCAAGGCAACTAAAATTAATATTTATAAGCTCACATATATAGTGACATTTTATCATTTTCTATTTTTCTGCTAAATTTACTCAAACATCTGTAAGTTTTATTAATTTCATAGCATTTTCCCTAGATCTCTCAAGTATTTATTATATATTTTTATGTTTTATGGGTTTTTGCTTAAAAAAGGAAAAAGACTCCAATCCTTCCTATGAAAGAGCTACACACAGATAGCTTTATGTTCACACATACCTGGTACAGTGGAATAAAATTTAACTGAATTTATTTCCCAATCCTAGTTCTCTTGCTCATGCGGTTAACACTCAGGAGAGAAGATAGGACCACCAGAAATAAATCAGTTGCCCAATTTAATGAAAATACTATGAAAGTAAAATATATTAATAGACTTCCTGTGTGTATGATTCTTATCTTTTTCCTTAAAAAGAAGTTAAATGCTTTCATTAATTTACATCCCCAAGCACTCAAAGATTATGAGGTTTAAATGAAAGTGTGTCTCTTTCATCTTTCTAAATTCAGAATACTATCACCTCTAAAATACAAACCAGATCCTTAAGTGACCAAGCTTGATGAAGCAAGATATAAGTCTGAAATCTTACTAGAGGTTAAGACACCACAATTTTACTTGTGTCTGAACCAACTCCACATAAACAAAAATAAAGTGAAACCCCAGCCTGAGACACTCTGGCACTGTCTAAAAGCGGGAAAGGGCTGCTCTCCTGACCCCAGCCTCCACTTCCTCCCAACCTAGACGAGTGGGTGTACCAGCTCTGCTGAGATGCCATATGCCACTTCTTTCTCTGCCTCACTAAGAATTCTGGCTCACCTCCTGGCTAAGCTATGATCCACAGACCAAAAGACCACTACGGTTTGGGGAATATCAGTGAAATATACAGGAAAGTGTCAAAACTCCAGCTCCCAACCATAGACAGTTTCTAACTTAATCTACCGTTTCCTCTAATTATGGTCATCTCTATAGTGGGAACCATGGTAAAATGTTTTTAAACTCTTTAAGTTTCCTCGAATTTACCACTTACACAATATTTAATCTGGTAAAAGGCAACTGAAACTAAAATTAATCTATAAATACATTCCTAGCAGCGAAGAGAAGTCATCCAAAACCTTCAGAGGATATGACTTCAAGTCCTCAAATATAACTAGGTAAATTGATTTTAATTTTATCCCTGCTTGCCCACCCACCCCTTGATGAACACAAGGCCCAAAAGCAAAAGGTACCCAAACAACCCTAATTAGTCATCTAATTAAGAAGTAAAAGCAAATGATACTGTGCGAATAGTCAGAAGTTCCAATATCAATTTATTATTTATTGGGAGATAACTGTAGCCTCTCTCTTTTCACAGGCAAACTAACTGAATATTTAATAGAGCTTGTGGTATAGTCAACAAAGACCTCAGGTTCCCTGGTTTCCAACATCGGACTCTGTTCACTAAAACCTGTACCAAGGCTAATACTCCTCTGTTAAATGTGGGAAAAACAAATAGACAATCAAGAGAAACCTGTTAACCTCATCACTTAAAATATCTACTGATACTACACATCATCTCCTTTTAGAATTGATGTACTTAATGTATAAAGTAATTAACTCCAATTTAATAGATGAGAATTTCACAAAGATTTATTCAGTGTTTTAGAAATGGGGAATCAAAAATGAATAGAAATTTAAATAAACAGAAATTATAAAATAGAAATCATATATATATGTATAATATATACATGTGAGTCATGGTATCACAATTTAAATCCAAACTCATGTGTCTAATGATCTGTTAGCATTCAAAAACTATGGACTAAGAATTATGATGCGTACAGAGTTGCATTAATCTGTTACACCTATTATTTTAACAGATAACAGGAATATATGGTAATAGAAACATGTTTTTCCTTCATACAGTATTCAATACCAGGGTCCCTAGTCAACAGACAGTTCAAGCTATCTCCTTGGATTTCTGCCCTCCAAAAATGCTTCATAGTTCTTTCCATTCAGCCAAACAGTGAAGAAGACTATGGAGGAGACATACTTAGTTTTGAGGCACTTCAGCTTGAATGTGAAACATACAACTTTGTTTCACATTTCATTGGCAACAGCTAGTCACTCAGCCACACCGAGCTGCAAGGAAGGCTGGGAAGTATAGTTTCAGCTGGGCAGCTGCTTCCCAGCAACTACTTGAAGATTATGAATCTTCAGTGTACAGCCAGCAGTTACTTACCACAACTATTATGGTAGGTATATAAGTGCTTAGTCATTCAGTCACGCTGGACTCTGCAACTGTAGCCTTTCAGGTTTCCAGTCCATGAGGATTCTCCAGGCAAGAATAGCGGAGTGGGTTGCTGTGCTCTCCCTCAGGTATCAGTTCAATTCGGTCTCTCAGTTGTATCTGGCTCTTTGTGACCCCATGGACCACAGCACACCAGGCTTCCCTGTCCATCACCAACTTCCAGAGCTTGCTCAAACTTATGTCCATTCAGTCAGTGATGCCATCCAACCATCTCTTCCTCTGTAGTCCCTTTTCTCCTCCTGCTTTCAATCTTTCCCAGCATTAGGGTCTTTTAGAATTAGTCAGTTCTTTGCATCAGGTGGCCAATTTATTGCAGTTTCAGCTGTAGCATCAGTCCTTCCAATGAATATTCAGGACTGATTTCCTTCAGGATTGACTGGTTTGATCTTGCTGTCCAAGGGACTCTCAAGAGTCTTCTCCAACAACACAGTTCTAGAGCATCAGTTCCTCAGCACTCAGCTTTCTCTATGGTCCAACTCTCACATCTATACATGACTATTAGAAAAACCATCACTTTGACAATATGGGCTTTGTCAGTAAAATAATGTCTCTGCTTTTTAATATGCTGTCTAGATTTGTCATAGCTTTTCTTCCAAGGAGCAAGTGTCTTTTAATTCATGGCTGCAGTCACCATCTGCAGATTTTGGAGCCCAAGAAAATAAAAGTCTCTCACTGTTTCCATTGTTTCCCCATCTGTTTGCCATGAAGTGATGGAACTGGATGCCACGATCTTAGTTTTTTGAATGCTGAGTATAAAAGTACTAAATGTAGTAAACATAAGGCTAACTATGAAATATGCCTTTGTCTTGATTTTTGGTCCCTGTCAAAATATGATGAGTGATTCACTCAAAATTTAGCTAATCAAAACAACTAATATTTAAAGTCATCATATGTATTAAGTATGGGATTCCCAGGTGGCACTGGTGGTAAAGAACCCGCCTGTCAACACAGGAGACGTAAGAGATGTGGGTTCAATCTCTGGGTCAGAAAGATCCCCTGGAGAAGTGGGTTGCCTGGCAACCCACTCCATTATTCTTGCCTGGAGAATCCCACGGACAGAGAAGTACAGTCTCTAGGGTCAAAAGAGCCAGACACAACTGAAGCAACTTAGCACACACACATGCAATGATATTAACCCACAATCAGTAATCATTGAATTGCTGATTCACAACAGTATGAGATTAGGGGAGACGTACTAACCTTCTATCACACTGTGTGGCTCATGACTATACCATGACATTAGCTGCATAGCATATGTGGAAAAATAAAGCTTTACATTTTTATTAGATTTGAGCCTATTAATGAACATGTTATTCACCCTCTAAAGGACTTCTCATCAATATCATTGTAACTTACAACTTTTGCTCTATGCTTGTTTTTTTTTTTTTGAGAAAGATTGGTCAAAGTTGAATGCTTCTAATTTTGATTCACATCTTAGAAGTTAGTCTCTCAAAACTACAATTCAAAAAGATACATATATACCTATGTTCACAGCAACACTATTCACAATAGCCAAAACATGGAAACAGCCTAAATGTCCATCTGTAGATGAGTGGATAAAGATGTGGTACACAGATACAACGGAATACTACCTAGCCATAAAAAATGGATAATGCCATTTGAAGCAACATGAATGGACTTAGAGAGTATCACACTAAGTAAATTAGAAAGAGAAAGATGAATACCATATGATATCACTTATAAGTAGAATATAAAATATGACACAAATGAACCTACCTATGAAACAGAAACAGACTCACAGAGAAAGGCTTGTTGTTGCCAAGGGGGAGAGGGGAAGGGGCGATTGGGAGTTTGGGGTTAGCAGATAAAAACCATTACGTAGAGAATGGATAAACAAGGTCCTACTGTATAGCATAGGGAATAATATTTAATATGCTGTGATAAGCCATAATGAAAAAGAATTTTTAAAAAAGAATGCATAAATATATGTATAACTGAATCACTTTGCAGTACAAGAGGAATTAATACAACATTGTAAATCAACCTTTTTTTTTTTTTTAAATAAAAAGATGCCTGATGCACTATGGACAGAGGTTCGTGACATTGTACAGGACACAGGGATCAAGACCATCCCCATGGAAAAGAAGTGTAAAAAAGCAAAATGGCAGTCTGAGGAGCCCTTACAAATAGCTGTGAAAAGAAGAGAAGTGAAAACCAAAGGAGAAAAGGAAAGACATAAGCATCTGAATGCAGAGTTCCAAAGAATAGCAAGAAGAGATAAGAAAGCCTTCTTCAGCCATATATTAGGAGGTATTTCTCTACTCTTTAAAAAAAAAAAAGGTTTTACTTTTATTAATATTATTATAAAATTATATAAAAATTTTTATCCATGATTTAAAAGATAGCAAAAAACACATGATAGTTTACTAAAAAACACCTTGAAGACTCTTCAACTTTTCACATTAGGGGTTCTTTGTGTTTAAATCTTCCCTTTTTACTGATGGACCTATTTGCAGGGCAGGAATAGAGATGCAGACATAGAGAACACACTTGTGGACACAGCAGAGGAAGGAAAGAGTGGGATTAATTGAGAGAGTAACATTGATATATACACCCTACAGTGGGTAAAACAAATAGCTAGTGAGAGGTTTGCTGTGTAACACAGGGAGCTCAGCCCAGTGCTCTGTGATGACCTAGAAGGGTGGGATGAGGGGCAGGGTAGGAGCAAGGCTCAAGAGGAAGCAATATATGTATACTTATGGCTGATTCACACTGTTATATGGCAGAAACCAACACAGCATTGTGAAGCAATTATACTCCAATTAAAAATAAATTTTTTAAAAGTCTTCTTTTTCTGGTTTTTAACCTGAACTTCTCTTACAAGCTTGACATCATCTCTATTTTTAAAACCTGTTTGTTTTTTCTATTGTTTTGGCAATATTGTATTACTCATGGGCCTATAAAAAAACAAAATTGCAAACTTTTAGAGCTTTTAAAAATCATCTCAATTAACTTTATCAAGAAACCTGAGACCCAGACAAGTTAAAGAGCTTGGCCAGAACCTCTTAGAGAATGAAAGAAGGGGCTGGCTCTTCAAAGTCTGCGATAGCATTTTTAAATGTATATATAAGTTGTTCTGAGGACCCAGCAGTTGTGCAGCTCTCTGGAGCTGATAGTAAAATTAAGTGTTAGTTGTAGCCCCCATAGGTATAAGCATTATTAAAGTAGTGTTCCTTCATTCACTGTTGTCCATTTACTGAGTACTGAGCGACTTCACTTTCACTTTTCACTTTCATGCGTTGGAGAGGGGAAATGGCAACCCACTCCAGTGTTCTTGCCTGGAGAATCCCAGGGACGGGGGACCCTGCTGGGCTGCCATCTCTGGGGTCGCACAGAGTCGGACACGACTGAAGTGACTTAGCAGCAGCAGGAAAATACAGATGCAAACATGAATAAGATCCATATAGACTCAAGCATAGCACCCACGCATTGTATTGATACACAAGAACTATATGCTCAGAATTAGTTGCTATGGATGGAGAGTTGAGTGCTTACTCATTAACAGTTTATTGAATATTTATTTACTCTATAACAATTCTATGGGTCTAAAATGAAACTTTTTTCTTTTAAGTGACATTAATGTTTTAAGTGACATTAATGTTTGCCAACTAAGGTCCGTCTAGTCAAGGCTATGGTTTTTCCAGTAGTCATGTATGGATGTGAGAAGGCAGCTGAGCGCCGAAGAATTGATGCTTTTGAACTGTGGTGTTGGAGAAGGCTCTTGAGAGTCCCTTGGACTGCAAGGAGATCCAACCAGTCCATTCTGAAGATCAGCCCTGGGTGTTCTTCGGAAGGAATGATGCTAAAGCTGAAACTCCAGTACTTTGGCCACCTCATGCGAAGAGTTGACTCATTGGAAAAGACTTTGATGCTGGGAGGGATTGGGGGCAGGAGCAGAAGGGGATGAGAGAGGATGAGATGGCTGGATGGCATCACTGACTCGATGGACATGAATCTGAGTGAACTCCGGGAGTTGGTGATGGACAGGGAGGCCTGGCGTGCTGCAATTCATGGAGTTGCAAAGAGTTGGACATGACTGAGCGGCTGAACTGAACTGAACTGAATGTTTACCAATAGACTATTTTTTAAGGAGCTGAATTTTGTTGCCTAATTTATTGAGCAATAGGATACAAAGTTTGGGGGATTTTTTTTTTTAAATTTCTGAAATATTCTAATTTCATGTCTGAACTTTTAAAAAAAACTTCAAATGAGTTCCCTTTTATGGCTGAGTAATATTCCATTGTATGTATGTATCACAACTTCTTTATCCATTCATCTGTTGATGGGCATCTAGGTTGCTTCCATGTCTTGGCTGTTGTATACAGTGCTGCAATGAACATTGGAGGACATGTGTCTTTTTCAATTATAGTTTTCTCAGGGTATATATCCAGTAATGGGATTGCTGGGTCATATGATAGCTTTATTCCTAGTTTCTAAAGTATTATCCATACTGCTCTCCATAGTGGTGGTATCAATTTACATTCCCACCAACAGTGCCAGAGAGTTCCCTTTTGAGTCAGCTGTAGTGAGGTGGATGAACCTATTGCCTGTTATACAGAGCAAAGTAAGTCAGAAAGAGAAAAACAAATATCATATATTAATGTATACATAAGGAATCTAGAAAAATAGTACTAATGAACCCATTTGCAGGATAGGAAAGATCCAGACATAGATAACAGACTTGTGGACACAGTGGTGGAAGAGAGTGGGACAAACTGAGAGGGCAGCACTGAAACACATACATGACCGTATGTAAAGCAGATAGTTAATGGGAAGTTGCTGTATAACACAGGGAGTTCTACTCGGTGCTCTGTGACAACTTAGAGGGGGAGGGGGAAGGTCCAAGAGGGAGGGGATATATGTATACTTATGGCTCATTCATGTTGTATGGCAGAAGCCAACAAAATATCGTAAAGCAATTAACCTTCAATTAAAAACAAATTTTAAAAACCCCTTATCATCAACCCTTGTTTCCCTCCAATAAATAATTCCCTTCTTCCCTAGACCACATATGAGTAAATAATTGAATAGTAGGCTTCCAATTAAATATAATTCCCAACTTCTCAATGACAGATAGCAATGGCACAAGATCAGCTTTTTATGTGAACCTTTACTCAAGGGAAAAAATATTTACAGAGCTGAAAAAGTCAAAATTATTGATTATACTTAGTAAAATATAATTACAAATATCCAAATAAACTAGAAGTCAATATTATAAAGTCCACCAAAACAGTTGGACACAAATTTTCTTATTATATGAAAATTTTCATGTAATTTGTGGGAAAAAAAACATAATGTTCTTTATGCCTCCATACATTCTCTTACAGTGTTTATGATCACAACTCACTCTTCATTTCACTTTAACACTAAACTTATTCTCTTTCTGGATACAAATTTTACAAGGAATTTGATCATGTTGACCTTTTGATTATATCAACCAAGCATTAAACTAATTCAAGAATGGAAATAGTGTGGAAATGCTACAGATCAAGCCTTTCTTGATTGATTTAAGTTGATTCAAGTCATTCAACATGCTAATTCTGACAGCTGGAAAATCTTACTCAGAAAAAAAATTAGTGTCAGCAGCATCTTTGAGTATGAAAAGCTGGAAGCAGGAGTCTCTTCAAAAATCAGATTGGGGATTTCTCAGTGTCTTAGTGTCAAGAACCCGCCTGCCAACCTAAGAGACCCTCAGGTGCAACTAATCCTGTGAGCCACAACTATTGAGCCTGGGCTCTAGAGCGGGGGTAACTGCAGATACTGAAGCCTGCTCTAGAGCCCGTGCTCCGCAGCAAGAGACGCCACTGCAACGTGAAGCCCAGGCATTACAACTAGAGAAAAGCCCAGCAGCAACAAAGACCCACCTCGGCCAAAATAAATACGTAAAATTATTCAAAATAATTAGAATGACGCACTATACATCTCATACTTTACAGAACTGTCTCTGCCACAAACCGTTTTATCCTCTCATCTCTGAACATGCCAGACGTGTTCTTTAACCATGAATTCACAAGCCTTTACTCTGAGTGAGCCTTGCGATCAGTAACCTCTTGAGCAAGTGTGTTAAAGAGGGAAGGAGTCCACAGCTTACACCTGGGGTTGCCGAAGACAACACAGCAGAAAAGAATGTTTTTCTTCTCGTGGCCTCTGTGTCCCCCGTTAATGTGTAGTGGGTCATTGTTGGGAAATATATCCTCACCTGACATTCCAAGAAATGGAGGGCCTCAGGGTTATTTTATAGCTCAGTCATTAAATGCATGAACGTTCCATCCTGCCGGAAATCACTGACGCAGCCAGACTGTGAAGTCCTTCTCAGAAACGCTGCCACCGTGTGGTAATTTGGAGCTATGACCGGAAGAGCCGTATGGGTCATATGGTTCATCTCAAGATGGCTGGGCTCCAGCAGAATCTATTCCCATAAACTTTCTAACTTCCTATTAAATCATTCCCGTGGGCACAGAGTAAACCATAGTGAATCCTGTGGAAATCTTGGGTTTTTTTTTTTTAGAATGTGTGAGCTTCCCTCCACTACATTGACAATATGACAGTTATGCGGGTAATGTGTTTAAAGGGAAACAACAGTTTTTAAGAGCAGAAATAAGAAATCTGTTTTTGCAACTTTATAACCTATGTTTTTATATTTTCTAGAGATAGCTGCCATTTGAGTTGTTAAAATGTGTGCTTAGAACCCACAAGTCAAAAACATCAATTTATTTGAAGTGCATCCAATTTAAAAGAGACATATTCCACCTGCTCCCCACCCTCAGCCTGCCACCAAATACCTACAAACCTATGGATTTAATCAATTAAATTTTGATTTTTTTAAAAATGTGTTTTATTAAATAATCAAAACATTATTTAATTAATATTTATATTAAAAGGAAAATTGGGGGGACTTCTCTGGTGCCCTGGCATCTAAGACTCCACACTCCCAAAGCAGGGGGCCAGGGTTTGATCCCTGATGAGAAAATTAGATCCCACATGCCGCAACCAAGAGATCCTACATGCACCTAGGACCTGGTGCTGCCAAATAAAAGTTTTCTAAAAAGCAATTTTGGTAAATAGGAACTGACATCTTACATAGGGCCATTTATAATAAATAGGGCCATTTATCTTTACTCTCACTTTTTACATGATTCTTACAATGGAAGTGTGAGATAAATGAATAGTGCAATCCTCATTTCACAGCTGAGAAAGGTAGATGAAGAGGTTAAGTAATCTTGAAACAATATTAAATGTTTAAAATGAACTGAGAGCTCTGCTACCCCTAATTTCTGTTCCAATATTCAACCTTCATCCATAATTTTCTTTCAAACACCTTTTAAGTGCCCAGTAGTTTTTTTAATATAGAATTTTTATTTTCATATTCAGTAACCAAATTGTATATCCTGAGAGAAAAATTAGAAAATGACAAGAAATCTAAGCCAGTCCTTCAGAGGCGTGCAAATTATCCTGTTGACATACAGTATAAAAATCTTACATCCGATCTCATTACAATAAACCATTCCATTTAGAGTTGATACAAATCATGACTACCTTCTTCAAAAAATCTTAATAATTCTTAACATACAATTAAATATGGTTAAAATATGCAGGGTATTTGCAAATATGTGGGAGGTATTTTTACTTTTACGCATTCTAATTCACTTAAATCTCCCAAAAACCCCACGAACTCTGCATTTGACAAAGGAAGAAACAAGTATAGATATGCTAAATGATTTGCCCAAGGTCATACAGCTAATTTGTGCAGAGTAGAATTCAAAGCCACATGATGGCTCCTGAAACAGCACTTTCAAGCAGTAACCCTGCTCTCGGTCATAAACTGCTTTACTTCTGCCACACTGAGAATAAATTACCATTCTTTTGTTTTATATAGCAGCTATCAGATCCATCAGCTCCAAATAATTCAAACCATGCAACAAATATCCATGTCCTTGAAAGTCATTGTGAATCCAATTTAATGAACGTGACTGGGGATTTTAATGTTTCTAATGCCTTTTGTCTAAATGACAAGCTGCTGCACACTTGAAACTCAAAATGAAGCTTAAGTAAAAATGGAGGAAGGGTATCTGAACTCTTTGTGGGTATCTGAACTCTTTTTATGTATCTGAACTCTTTGTTGGTATCTGAACTCTTTTTATGTATCTGAACAATAGCCTGGTACCTCTTAAATAAGTATAATTCCTTTGCATGTATCACATTAATCTATTATTTAAACCAAAAGAAACAAGACTATTCTGTTTAATTTTATCTAGGACTGATTTAGATAATATCTTCTTCTAACTCAGAAATAAACTCTTTTCCCTCCCCCTACGTTTTCATGGGCCCCCTAGATGCCCTTCCAGGATGCTGAGAGTCGGTGCTATGAACGAAAAAGATAGTTAATGATATTGTACATAAGTAATGTTTTAACTGCAGGGTAGTGGGTTTTTGTGTGCGTGTACACGCGTGTGTGTGCATATGTTTGTTCTGTGACCACAAAACCAGAGGGGGAAGTGTGGGAGCAAGTGGGCTGGGTAGTGGCAAATGCCTCATGACACATCTCTCCGCCCCTTGTGTAGGTGGAGAGCATCTGGAGCAGCCTTTAAATTCTGGGAGATCCTGGTTGTCAGCAGCAGGGAGAGCAGGCCAGGAGGGCAGCACTGAGCACTGCATCAGCATCACAGGGGACTGGACTCTTCTCTGCCGCTGCAGACCAAGGTAAGCCTGCAGTTTGCTACTTGACTTCTGTCCTCTCTGTGCGCTGCCTCATTTCGCTGGAAAGGTCAGTTTGTAAGGAAAAGAGTACAATGGTAAACGCTTTTAATCAGACTTGAGTTGTTCTTGTCTTTTGAATATGCATGCCAGATCCAGGGCTGATGTCCTGCAGGAAAGGTGGCTGGTTATTTTGAAAGACAGTCGAATATAAATCTTCAAAATATTTCCATGGAGTCCTCAAAAGAACTGAGACTACTTTTTTTCAGTCAGGAAATAAAAGAAAAATTCTATGCCCCTTTGGGATGATTGTATATACATCATTTTAAATGGATAGATGACCAAGCATTTTAATAGGAAAATGCTTTTTAGTATTCATATAAGCTGATGTTAATGCTAATTTTTAATGATTTGATTTATCCCTTTTTCAAGGAAAAAAACTTTTTCTGAATATTTTCACCTCTGTATTTAGCTATTAAAATTTCACCCAAATATCTATATGATACTGTTTAGACTTACAAATAGAAAAGCTGTTGACTTCAGTGTTTTCGTTTTCATTTCAAACTTCTAGAATACCTTGAATTACTAACTTTAGAGACAGCTTCATTTCACCTAAGTAATACCTTTTAAATAATTGAAAATCACATTTGAAATGCACATTGGAAAATGGAGACAGCAAGTTTCTCTTTCTTATATTTATTTTCTCTCTTCGTGTTTTTCTTCTCTGAAAAGTAAATATTCTCATTCTTGCTTTATTATTTTAATTCAATTACTGCTGATCTGTTTTTAGGTTTAGATAGCTGGAGATATCAGGAAGTAATGGTGTAATCTCTGAAACTCTAAATGTTTAAGTCGAATAAATATAGACTTGTAAAATTCCTCTCTCCCTTGCCTAATAGTGAGAGATGGAAAATAGAGATGGCAGTACAAATATTAACTCAAAAGATCATAATATTTAAAAGAAATTAGTTGAGTATTTCCACACAAAATACATATTTGTTTGTGATGATTTTGTAATGTGGTAGCCTAAAAAAAAGTATCACTGTTTTGACCTTAGAAAAGATAAAATATTTCTTACAAAATATTTTGCAGAAAAAATCATGACCATGAGAATTGCAGTGATTTGCTTCTGCCTCTTGGGCATTGCCTCCGCCCTTCCAGTGAGTACAACTGAATCTTTTTTAAAAAAAAAGTCCTTAAAATAAATGAATTGTGTGTTTCAATGTTGCTAGGAACACGTTCACACTGTAATCTTTCTTCACCTTTCTATTTCAAAGGTTAAACCAACCAGTTCTGGCAGCTCTGAGGAAAAGCAGGTAAGCATCTTTTCGGTTTATTATATAGTTATTTATGCAACTGCTGCAAGATGTACTACAAACATATGACAATTTTACTTATTTGCACAAATAAAATAACTGAAAAGTATTTATTGGGTGCCTGCTAGGGTTCTAGTGCAGTACCAAGCATAGCATTGCTTTTAATTAATACAGTCTCTTAAAACTAAACGAGATTTCTTAATACAATAAAATGATGCTTTAGGTCGATCATTTCTATAAAATGAGTTCTGTGAAGTTGTGTGACTTTATATTCACAGTATCTCTGAAGATATTTGCTAAGAAACCCATTATCTTAAAAAAAGTATATTTATGCTGTTTGTATCTATTGTGCTTATCAGATGACTTTAGATTTTTCTAACCAAACATAAGACCAAATCAAACTCTTCATAATTATTCCACCCAGCACCATAGATGTACCTGTCCCTCCACAATAGGTGAAAGCGTGCCAGTCAAACAACAAACGGGTATTGTCCCAAGGAGCTTGAACAAAAAGGCACACAGGGTTCAATTCCAGATAAACAGAATAAAGGCCAATACAGAGCTGTCTGAGGTCACTGCAGTTAGATTGCTCAGTGAAGATGTTAGGAGAAGTACTGCATTGGGTGTTTAGATATGCAAATAGGCATGTGTAAGTGTGTCTGTTTTCCAACTGATCTAAGAACACAAGTATTGAAATCACAATAATAAGCCAGAAAATTAACATTTCCAGAGAAAATAGAGGTCACACTCTTTGAGGCAAGAATTAGTGCCTTTTTAATAGAATAAAATAGGGCACATGAAGCTATGGCAGTGTAAGTGGTTAAATGTTAACTAAGAGATAAGTGGAGATCAGAATCTTCTAGAATCCTAGAAATGTAGAGCTAGTAGGAAGTATGGAAAGTCTAGAAAGAGACACCCCTGAAGATGAAAACACTTGTTATCTATGAGTGATATGATTACTGAACAATTTTAGTTTGTTTTTCTTATCTGTATGTTCTTCATATTACTTTTTAAAAGTTATAAATTTATCTTATAAATACAGATAAAGAATGATTACATATATCATCAGGAAAATATATTAATTATATATCAATTATAACATTTCTGTAAATATTATATATATATTTATATAAATACATATTTTAAAGAAAAAAACAGGGAACCTTTGAACTCATCTACAGCAACAGTTTTCACATTTTTTAGTTAAAGAAAACCCTTCTTTCAGCAAAAACCTTCATAGAAGTCCAATATGAAACTGCTCTGGTTAGAGCCAGACATGGGGAAACCCAAAGTGCTACTGACTAGTTTCCTTCCTTTCTTCCCCTCCTTGCCTGTGAAAGAATTCTTGAAACCCCTAGGGTAACTCTTCTCAGTGACAGAGATGTGAAGTGATTGCCCTGGGCCATGCAGCCCACCAGATGACACTTATTTAGAGCAATTTCCACTCCTCTGCACTAGCATCTTATTGCTGTTTCCCAGATAAATAATTTGGCTGAGTGAAAGATCATTCCATTCATGTCTTTGGCAGCTTACAACAAGAGAACTTTTATGCAGTGGTGTTGATATTAGATTTCTGCACTGTCCACAGGTAGCCATAAACACGTGTGGCTGTTGGACACTCACAATGTAGCTAGTGCCAGAGAAGATAGTTTTCTTTATTAACTTAAATAGCCATGTGTTTCATGGCTAGAGGATACCATTCACCACAGCACAGCCTGAGAGAGTTTCTTCTTACATAGAGGAAAGAAAAAAGGAAGACCAGTGCTAATTAAGGGCAGTTCTGCTTTAGTTGTGTTTCGTCTGAGGAATTTCAGCTATCAGACATAGAACAGGAAGGCAGTGTATCATCAGTGTGAGGAGCCACTGGAGTTAAACCCTGGCTCTGCTACTTATTATCACTTAACTTTATTGTGGGCTTCCCATCTGGTGGCTCAGATGCTAAAGAGTCTGCCTGCAGTGCAGGAGACTTGGGCTTGATCCCTGGATCAGTCAGGAAGATCCCCTGGAGAAAGGAATGGCTATCTACTCCAGTATTCTTGCCTGGAGAATTCCGTGGACAGAGGCTGAAGGAATAATAATGATGATGATTATGATACTCATCTCAGGATTAAATGAATTAGTATTTATAAGTTACTTTGAAAGTATGCCTGGCTTACAGTAAGTGCTATGTAAAAGTCTGTTAAATGAATCTATCAGAAAGAATAATTATGAAAGATATCACTAAGGTTCTAATTGACTAAAAAATGCATATTATGCTTATCTTTCAAGATTGGGGAAGAATAGTTGTTATTTCAGCTTATCACTTAGAGACCCTTGTTTCTTTAAAAGATAATAATAATAATGACAAATATGCAACTCTCTTTTGTAGCTTAACAACAAATACCCAGATGCTGTAGCCACATGGCTAAAGCCTGACCCATCTCAGAAGCAGACTTTCCTAGAACCCCAGGTATTTTTCATTTTAATTAAGTCTAAATATTAAAATTCTCACAATTAAAGAACAACCACTCCAAAAAATAGCCACCAAGCAGGCCATTTGAGCTGGTTAAATGGATCTTTCCTGCCTGTCGCGCTTCCCTGATAGCTCAGTTGGTAAAGAATCCGCCTGCAACGGCTTCCTGGTGGCTCAGACAGTAAAGCATCTGCCTGCAAACTGGGAGACCCGGGTTCAGTCCCTGGGTCGGGAAGATTCCCTGGAGAAGGAAATGGCAACCCACTCTAGTACTCTTGCCTGGAAAATTGCCATGGACTGAGGAGCCTGGTAGGCTACAGTCCACGGGGTCACAAAGAGTCGGACACGACTGAGCAACTTCACTCCACTTTCCTGCCTGTTTGTAAAAGTGAGCTTAGGACACCAATGGATCTGTCAGGTTGTCTGCCCGCTTAATCCTTCCACCAAAGAGGCTAGAAAAATAAGACCTGCTTTGGATGGAAAAAGCTAACTTTTGAATAAAAAGTTAAGTTGTATGATGCACACTGATTTGTGTCTTCTCTTCTTCAGAATTCTGTGTCCTCTGAGGAAACTGATGACAACAAACAAAATGTGAGTTTTCGCTTTGATTCTGATGTCTGCTGTGCCTTAGACTCAGGAAGGCACTCTTTCTCCTAGTGACATTGCCCGGGTTCAAATTCTGGCAAAACTCCGTTAGCAAATCCTCCAGGAACTAGTTTTTATTGGGACTATTCATATATTTGCTGAGCAAAGGGATAAGTTAAATTTGCTTAAGATTCTATTTGAAGATACTGAGACTCTATAAAAGAAGTTAGATAAATGACCCAGGATATTTGCAAATCAGAAGTGTAATAGACATTAACTGGTTAACTGAGCTATAGTTTCTACACATGGATAAGTCACCTTTTGATTATCCAGGCTAATAGGGAGGTGATTTTCATTTGGGGGGTGTGCATGAATACATGGATTCTCTGATCCCCTGAGAATTTTCATTTCAAATAGAAAAGGTAACCTCACAATTATGTATGTGTATTTATTGGATTATTGAATTTGGAAATTAGTGTTTAATATGAACCAGGAAAAACAGTATCATTGATACAAGTATTATAACTCATACGTTTGGCTTGAAAATATCTATGAAAATAGTTTTTATGAGAAAGCAAGAAAAATGCCTTAGAATAGGATTCCATTTACCCTTGTGTTAAAGGGGAAATTGGAATAAGCTCATTTTAGCATTTAAAAGCCATTAAGTGCTTTGTTGTGAATACAAAGATTCTAAAACTGAATAAAGATAGTAAAATGCTAATGCAGTGTAAAGACTAAGGGGCAATAAAAACCCTGACACCCATTTTTCTGGCCATCTTGATTTCTAGACCCTCCCGAGTAAGTCCAATGAGAGCCCTGAGCAAACAGACGATCTAGATGATGATGATGAAAACAGCCAGGAAGTCAACTCTGATGACTCTGACGATGCTAACCCTGATGACTCTGACCATTCCAACGAGTCTCACCATTCTGATGAATCTGATGAAGCTGATTTTCCCACTGACATTCCAACAATCGCAGTTTTCACTCCACCTTTCCCTACGGAAAGCACAAATGATGGCCGAGGTGATAGTGTGGCTTATGGACTGAAGTCAAAATCGAAGAAGTTCCGCCGATCTAACGTTGAGGTAAGTCTTGAATAGACACATCAGATGGTTATGATTAGAGCCCAACTCTAGGAAACTAGAGTCTGCGTGCTCACTTATGTATTCATTCAGCAAGTATTATCACTTTATTATCACTGAATACAAAACCTTTCCCACTTGGTTTTTGCATTCAAGTCCACATAATTTCTCCTTAATCTTGTCTCTCAATCACAATGCAATTTTTCCAAATCCTGCTTATAAAGCACTTATTGTATTCACTTTTTTAATTGAAAAAGACTTCGGAAAAGAGTCATTATTTTCACAATATAGTGGTCATATCTTGAAGTTAAACACCTAAGAACTAGAGAGTTGCAAATCACACTGACTTTATAGTCAAAGGATCTGGATATGGCATATAGCCTTGCCATTTTACTATTGACCTTACTTTTAACTTTCGATCCATTTTCTCTTTATGTAAAACAGATAATGAGACCTACCTCATAGATTTCCTCACATACATAATTCATGTACTTATTAAACTAAAGGAGATGACATAATGAAAGAACTTGGTTTTTTAAAAGGTAACATGCTAGTATTTTCCTTTTTTGCCTCAGCCAGATTTAGGCATTTTTATAGAATACTTCGGTGTGGAAGTTAGAAGGCATTAGAGAATACAGTGCTTCCCTCCCTAGCTGTTCACTGAATTCTGCTCCTGTTTGTGCTGTGATTCAGAGTCCAGATGCCACAGAGGAGGACTTCACATCACACATAGAGAGTGAGGAGATGCATGACGCACCTAAGAAGACGAGTCAGCTGACTGACCACAGCGAAGAAACCAACAGTGACGAGCTTTCCAAAGAACTCACGCCAAAGGCCAAGGATGAGAGCAAGCATTCCAATCGGATCGAGAGTCAGGAAAATTCCAAACTCAGCCAAGAATTCCATAGCCTTGAAGACAAGCTAGACCTAGATCATAAGAGTGAAGAAGACAAGCGCCTGAAAATCCGCATTTCTCATGAATTAGATAGTGCCTCTTCTGAGGTCAACTGAAAGGAGAAAATACAAGTTCTTACTTTGCTTTTAGTAAAAAGAAAAGGAGATGTTAAAGCAGGGTGGGAGACAATATGAAATGCGTATTTCTCAGCTTAGTTGGTGAATGTATATGTGTGTAGATCTGGAAACAGATCATGTTTTTGATCATTAGTTTAGTGTGTGGCTTCATGGTAACACCCTTATAAACTAAAAGCTTCACGGTTTAGTCTATGTTCTTTCCACATAAAAAATGCAAACCATCACAGCATTTTAATGTTTGCTACCCTTTTATGGATAGAAATTCATGTAGAAGCAAACAAAATACTGTTACACACTTTTAAGAAGGAATATAAAATTTCACGTCACTATGATCTTTGGTTTTTTAAATTAGTATATATTTTGTTGTGATTACTTTTTCTGTTGTGAATAAATCTTTTATCTTGAATGTAATGAGAGTCTGGTGGTATCAGTTGTGTTTCTTATTTGGTTTCCTACAGTTGCCTAGCAATTATAAATGTAATCATTTTAATTACATTAACATGCTGGACATAATACAGAGCAATCTAAGACCTGCTGGGTCAATTATACAGACTCTGACTGAGCTAAAGTTCCTGTCGAGGAAAGAAGAGTCAAGCAGGGGTTGATATTCAATCAGGAATGCTCCAACCATGCAAGGGTCCGTGGGTCACTTCCACTCGATGAAAGCAGCCTTTTTCTAATTTTCACAAAGCTGATACAAAAGTTAATAAGGGCTTCCCTAGTGGCTTAATGGTTAAGAATCCTCCTGCCAATACAGAGGACATGGGTTCAATCCCTGATCCAGGAAGATCCCACATGCTGCCCGAGCACCACAACTACTGAGCCCACATGCCTAGAGCCCGCGCTCCACAGCAAGAGAAGCCGCCACAAGAAGCAGCTCCTGCACTGCAACCAAGAATAGCCCCCGCTTCCCACAACCAGAGATGGCCCGTGTGCAACAACAAAGATCCAGCAGCCAAAAAAAAAATAAATTTTTTTAAAAAAGAAAAGCTAATGAGTGCCTAGATGCAACAACAAATCAATTTTACTGTTTCTTGTCATTCTCCATTAATTCTCTCAATATTGGTTCCTTGCCCTTGGATGACAACTTGGTAGTTCCCATAGCTATTCTGATCATCTGTAGATATTGAACAAACAGTCCTTTTTTTATTGGAAAAAATCTAAATGCAGTTTCAGCTAATACTCAAAATTTTCAACTTCATTCAAAACTAAAAGTTCTGGAAACCTGAAGTGGAGCACGTGCCTTTATTTCATCCTTAGCTCCTCTGCTCTTCCTAAAACTAGAAACCCCACTGGAAAATTTTTAATTCTTTATTAAACAACTCTTGGGATAAAGTGGAAAATTTTTAATTGCAGAATTTCTTTAAAAGTTTTGTAATGAAATGTAAACTCAATAGAGTACAGTTAAACTGGTGATCACAGAAAATCCATAGCCTTAAATTCTTGCAGCAACAACAAAATAAAAGAATGAAAATAAATATATAAATACATTGAGTTCCCATCTTAAAAATTAGAAAAGAACAACAAAGGAAAAGAAAGCATAAGGAAGGAAATAAGAAAGTTAAAAATAAAAGTAATGAGGTAGAGAACAGAAAAGCAATAGAAACTAATCAAACAAAATGTTGATTCTTTGTTAAAAAAACAAATCAGCACAACAGATAAACCACTAGCTGACCCAATGAAGGAAGAAAGGGAGAAAACACAAATAAGAAATAAAAACAAGGAGACAACCAAGGACATGACAAAATTTTATAAATCAAAAGTGACTCACTTTGCACAAGTCAAACAGAAAATATAAGTGAATTGGATTATTTCCTAGGAAAATACAATTTACCAAAATTAACTTTGCTAATCATAGAAAACACAAATGGAAATTTTCTATAGTGGAAAAAGAAAAAGTTATCAAAGAACTATCTATAAAAACTAGGCCCAAATGATTTTACAGTGGAATTTTATCAAAACTTCCAAGACTAGATAATCCCAATACCATTTAAATTGTAGCAGAAAAGGAAAACTCTCAAATGATCTTTATAAAACAAGTATTACTTTGACACAAACCTGGTAATGATTGCAAACACATACACACACACACACAACTATAAATCAGTCTCACTTGTGACTGGCAATGGGAAAATCCTAAATAAAATGCCAGCAAACACAATCTGAAATCAAGTTTAAAGAATGCATCATAATCAGGGGGATTTATTTCCAGGAAATGATGCTTCAGTATTAGTAAATTCATTCCTATAATGGATCATATCATTAAATCTAGATTGAAAGATGTCATATGATTAGATCTCCATCTGAATACTAGCATCATTATTAATGGAGAAGGATTACAGGTATTTCCATTAAGAACAAGGACCAAGCAAGCTTCTCCTTTCTCTCTGCTATTATATAACATAGCTTTGGAGATAATAAGCTAGCAATCATAAGCATTTAGAGGCATAAGAAGTGAGAAATAAATTATGTTTTTATGTAAACTAATACTACACCTAGAAAAAACAGAATAAGTACTAAAAATAACAACTAACAAGTTCTGTAAGGAAGCATGATATAAAATTCAGCTGAAAGCATATTTATAAAAAACACTAAGTGATCATTTAAAAGATACAATGTTATTAATATAGAAACAAAGAAAGATAAAATACTTAACAGAAAATGTGCTAAAACTATTTTGGAAAACTGTGAAACACTCCTGTAAACCAAAAAAAGAGGCCTGAAACAAATGGAAAGGCTCTGTTTATTCTCACACAGGAAAATCCATCATTAACATATCAATACTCCCTTCATAACATATAAATGCAATGTGATTCCAAATAAAATAAAAGTTATTTTTTCCCTGAAGCTATGCAAGCTAATTCTATAATCCATATGGAAAAGTAAACATACAACAATATGAAGGAAAATCCTGAAAAATAAAAGCAGTAAGCGAGAACTAGCCCTAACAAATATTAAGACCATAAAGCCTCCCTAATAAAAACACTGTGGTATCAGCAAATAAATACATTTGTTGTTGTTCAGTTGCTCAGTTATGGTTAACTCTTTGCAACCCCATGGACTGCAGCATGCCAGGCTTCCCTGTCCATCACCATCTCCTGGAGCTTGCTCAGACTCATGTCCATTGAGTCAGCGATGCCATCCAACCATCTGTCCTCTGTCATCCCTTTCTCCTGCCTTCAATCTTACCCAGGATCAGGGTCTTTTCTAGTGTCAGCTCTTTGTATCAGGTGGCCAAAGTATGGGAGCTTCAGCTCCTTCCAATGAATATTCAGGACTGATTTCCTTCAGGATTAACTGGTTTGATATCCTTGCTGTCCAAGGGACTCTCAAGAGTCTTCTCCAACACCACAATTCAAAAGCATCAATTCTTCAGCACTCAGCCTTCTTTATGGTCCAACTCTCACATCCATACATAACTACTGGGAAAACCACAGCTTTGACTAGATGGACCTTTGTTGGCAAAGTAATGTCTCTGCTTTTTAATATGCTGTCTAGTTTTGTCATAGCTTTTCTTCCAAGGAGCAAGCGTCTTTTAATTTCATGGCTGCCGTCACCATCTGCAGTTATGTTGGAACATAAGAAGATAAAGTCTGTCACTGTTTCCATTGTCTCCCCATCTATTTGCCATGAAGTGATGGGACCAGATGCAATGACCTTCATTTTTTGAATGTTGAGTTTTAAGCCAGTTTTTTTCATTCTGCTTTTTCACCTTCATCAAGAGGCTCTTTAGTTCCTCTTTGCTTTCTGCCATAAAGGTGGTGTCATCTGCATATCTGAGGTTATTGATATTTCTCCTGGCAATCTTGATTCCATCTTGTGCTTCACATAACGTATTCTGCATAGAAGTTAAATAAGCAATGTGACAATATACAGCCTTGACGTACTCTTTTCCCAATTTGGAACCATTCTGTTGTTCCATGTCTGATTCTAACTGTTGCTTCTTGACTGAAATAAATAGGTAGAATGAACCAAAAAGCAAGCTACACCAAATCTCCTGATGCTCTGATGCACTTTCCAGCCTCCATAACTGTTGGTATTTGTAAGGCACCAGTCCATAGTAGCCCAAACAGACCAAGACACCACCATCCTTGTTGTCATCATTAGTCAGGTATATTGGACTCCCAATATACTTGCTTTAATTGTCAGTTCATCACAATAAACTGTAGGTCATACCTTTATTAATTGTTATGGTATACCAAAGAAGACAAGAACTCATTTCCCATTGGTAAGTGGTTTAGGACTATACTCAAATCCAAGGACATGACCAAGTTAATCCTGAAACTGCAGTTTTGAATGGTGGCACCATTAAAGACCATCCTCTGCACTGTATCGGTTAAGATTCAGTGAGAAGACAAGGAACACATCAGTTATTTTAAGAGGAAAAATTTAATATAAAGACTTATTAACAAGAAGCTGGGGATGAACCAGAGGACATTAAAAAAAAAAAATCACCTTAACAATACCATAGGATTACCTGCTTACTCAGTCATATCTGACTCTTTGCAACCCCATAGACTGCAGCCTGGTAGGTTCCTCGGTAGATGGAATTTTCCAGGAAGAATATACTGGAGCTATAAAAAGGAACACATCTGAGTCAGTTCTAATGAAGTGGATGAACTGTTATATTATACAGAGTGAAGTAAGTCAGAAAGAGAAAGACAAATATCATATATTAATGCATATATACGGAATCTAGAAAGATAGTACTGACAATCCTACTTGCAGGGCAGCAAAGGAGACAGACATTTGGGGCACTGTAGGAGCAGAAGGTGGCATGATTTGGGAGAATAGCACTGAAACATATACATTATCATATACAAAATAAACAGCCAGTGGAACAATGTATGATGCAGTGAACAAAAAGCCAGTGCTCTGTGACAACATAGAGGGGGAGGATGGGGAGGGAGGTGGAAGGGTTCAAGAAGAGTGGTTCAAGGTTCAAGGGTGGGAAGAGTTCAAGAAGGAAGGTATATATGTATACTTAATGCCGATTCATGTTGATGTATAGCAAAAACCATTACAATATTGTAAAGTAATTATCTTCTAATTTAAAAACATTTTTAATCAAAATAAAGAATAAAAAGAATACTGGAGTGAGTTACTATTTCCTCCTCCAGGGCATCTTTCCGCCCCAGGGACTGAACTCATGTCTCTTGTGTCTCCTGCATTGGCAAGCAGACTTGTTTACACTGCATCACCTGGGAAGTCCACCCTAGGATTGAGAGTACTCAAGGAACAATTTGGAAAGAGGGGCCCTTTCCCCAAGGCTGAGATTCAGACTTCATTAAAGAGAGTGTAGCTGTAGCGCAGCGGATGACGGAGCAGTTTGTGGCGTTACCCTGGGCCAGACCTGGTCCATAGCTGGTGGGCTGAAGTTGTCAAACAGGGCACTTCCCCCCGGAGTGTCCAGGTCTGCGCAGGAAACTGTGGGCCACGACTGAGCAGGGGACTGAGTAGGAACTGCCTGCCAGCATGAGAGCAAAACCAGCTGGAGGGTGAGCTGCACTGAACATTCTGCAATCACATTACGGCAACTCTTCCTTGGAGCAAAAAGAGAGGACCTACACAAGCACGAGCAGCCCGTTCCTGCGGTGTCCTTCCAGTGCCCTCTGCTGACGAAGCCTGCCATCATGCCAGCTGGCAAAGGAAACATGCTCACAAGGTCCAACTCCGTTATTACAAAGCAGAGCAGAGGCAATGGACTCAGAAGGACAGCAGTCAACTGAGCGCTGTCACAGGCCATTGGGAGGAGGAAAGGTTTATTCCTGTTCTTAAGCAAAATGAGTTAAAAATAGGCCTGGAAAATTGCTTTGATGATAAAAGCAAGGAATCATTCAAAGACATAATGAAATCATATACAAGGGACCAAAGAGCAGACTTCAAGGAGACTTCGATTGGCCAAAACTGGAGTAATTTGAGAATAAAAAGAATAATGGAAGTAATAGATTATGACAAATTGAATTTCTTAATTCCATTAGTATATAGTGAGACTGTAAGAGAGCATGAAAGAAAGGTCTTCTTTGTAGATGAATGCCAGTTAATAATAATAAATGTAGAGGAAAGAGAAAATTACAAACTCATTTTGCAACCCACAGTGTAATATTGATTCAGGAAATGATCACTAATGAATGGTAAAAATCATTGCAGAGGTTATTGGGAACAGGAAATTCGACTGGTCTCAGAACATTACTCCACTAATTACTGATTCCAAAGGAAGAAGATGCTTTTAACTAGAAAGATTTACTACTCACTCTCTTCATCCAGTAATCAGACAGCTTCACTAATGGAACTGCTAAATATGTGTCTTCTGCCGCTGCTGCTGCTAAGTCGCTTCAGTCATGTCCGACTCTGTGCAACCCCACAGACGGCAGCCCACCAGGCTCCGCCATCCCTGGGATTCTCCAGGCAAGAACACTGGAGTGGGTTGCCATTTCTTTCTCCAATACATGAAAGTGAAAAGTGAAAGTGAAGTCGCTCAGTCGTGTCCAACTCTTAGCGACCTCATGGACTGCAGCCCACCAGGCCTTCTAATGTGATCCTATAAGAAGATATACCATCACATATGAAAAAATTTTTTCAAAAACTGTTTAACTGATTCAAATCAGAAAAAAACAGAAAAAATCTAGAAACTGAACTGCTCAGTTATACAACAGGCCTCAACTTTCAAAAAGTAGAGTTGCCAGATAAAACACAGGACACTCATTTATATTTGAATTTCAGACAAACAACAAAGCATGTTTTAGTATAAGCACAGGGCATATGATAATAAAAGATGATTCATTGCTTTTCTGACTTTCAGATTAACTGAGCATCCTGAGCATAATTTTATTTTCTAAAATTGTTCGATCTTACCCCCCCAAAAAAAGTCAATGTGATGAGAGAAAAAGGAGGAAGAAGATGAGAAAGGATGCTAGTTTGAAAGTTCAAACAGGCATAGCCAAGGGCAAAACAAGAATTTAGATTGACTCTTGGATTAAAACAGAAATAAAGCTACAAAGCACATTTGAGGAACAATTATGGCAATTTGAATATACACAGTATGTTAGGTGATTTGTGGAATTATTAATAATTTTATTAGGTGTGATCATTGCATTACATTTTGAAAGTGGTTCAGGCTTTATTCTTAAGAGAATTACAATCAAATATTTAGGGGTAGATCTAGGAAAACCTCTAAAGCAATCTTGAGAAAGAAAAGCAAAGCTGGAGGCATCATTTCCTGATTTCAAACTATTTTATGGTACTGGCATAAAAATACACACAGACCAATGGAACAGAATTAGGAGCTGAGAAATAAATATATGGTCAACTAAGCTTTGACAAAGGCACCAAAAATACTCAATAGGAAAAGGATAATCTCTTCAGAAAATGATGCTAAGAAAGCTGGAAGTCCACATGCAAAAGAATGAAATAAGATCCTTATACCAAACACAAAAATTAACTCAAAATATATCATACAGTGTATTATAGTGCTGGTGGAAATGTAAATTGGCACAGCCCTTAAGGGAAAAAAAAAAGGAGGTTCCTAAAAAGTTCAAAATATAATGAACTAATAAGCTGTATGAACTAACAATCCCACTTCTGGATATATATCGAAAGGAAATGGGATCAGGATCTCGAAGAGATATCTGCATTTCCATTTTCACAGCAGCACTATTCACAATTGCCAAGATATGGATACAACATGTCTTTTGACAGATGAATGGATAAAGAAAAAAGAGTATGTACATATATAGTGGAATATTATTCAGTCATTAAAAATAACAAGGCAATCCTGCTGTTTGGAACAATATAGATGAACCTAGCTGGAGGAGGGCATGGCACCCCACTCCAGTATTCTTGCCTGGAGAATCCCATGGACAGAGGAGCCTGGCAGGCTATAGTCCCTAGGGTTGCAAAATGTCAGACATGACTGAAGCTCCTGAACACACATGCATGCATGCAGATGAACCTAGAAGACATGCTGAGTGAAATAAGACAAGACCCAGAAAGACGCATACTATATGATCTCACCTATACACGGAATCTAAAAAATCCAGACTCACAGAACCAGCCACTGCCAGGGTTGGGGTCTGACAGAAATGAGATGTTGGTCAATGGTACAAACTTTCAATCACAAGGTGAATAAGTTCTGGAAATTTGATGCACAGCAAGGTGATTATAATTAATAATACTGTATTTAGTTGAAATTTGCTAAGAGTAGATCTTTAGTATTCTCACCATGACACACACACCTACCCACAAAGTAACTATGTGAGCTAATGGGTTTGCTAATTAACTTGATTATAGTAATAATTTCACAATAAACAGGTATATTAAATCATCATATTCTACAACTTTAAAAAAATCACATCATACAACCTAATTATATACAACTTTTAATTAAATCAAATCACAATAATGCTGAAAAAAATAAATGTTAATAGATGAAGCTCCTATGTTCAAAGACAGATCAATATAAGGAGAAAAAAGTAATAATTATAAAAAATGCTACATCAATTTTGTTTCTCTTTGTTTTATGTGTTTTCCTTATAAACAGATTCATTTTTAAAAAATGATTGAAACATTACTGTCAAATAAGTAGAGTTAAAAAGCAAATAGCATGCAATGCAGCTATAAGTTTACTCTGTATTATTAAAGGTCGAATAAAACTATTATGAACCATTACACACCAAATAACAGGAAGACAAAATGTTACATAATAAAAACTATTATAATCACAGTAAATAATTGATTAAAACATAATAATAGGAAAACCTAGATGACCTTGGGTATGGTAATGACTTTTTAGATAAAATACTAAAGGTGTGATCCATGAAAGAAAGGACTTGTAAGCTGGACTTTATTAAAACTTAGAAGTTCTGCTCTGCAAATGATAAAGTTAAAAGAACAAGAAGACAAGATACAGACCAGGAGAAAATATTTTTAAAAGACAAATTTGACAGAAGACTGTTATCCAAAATATAAAAAGAACTCTCGAGACTCAACAATAAGAAAACAAACAACACAATTAAAATATGGTCCAAAGACCTTAGCAGATATCTTACCAAATAAGCATACAAAAAATTCCATATCATATGTCATGAATTCAGTTCAGTCACTCAGTTATGTCCGACTCTTTGTGACCCCATGGACTGCAGCATGCCAGGTTTCCCTGCCCATCACCAACTCCCGGAGCTTGCTCAAACTTATGTCTGTTGAGTTGGTGATTCTATCCATTATCTCATCCTCTGTCTTTCCCTTCTCCTCCTGCCTTCAATCTTTCCCAGAATCAGGGTCTTTCCCAAGGAGTCAGTTCTTCGCATCAGGTGGCCAAAGTGTTGGAACTTCAGCTTCAGCATCACTCCTTCCGATGAATATTCAGGACTGATTTCCTTTAGGATTGACTGGTTTGATCTCCTTGCTATCCAAGAAACTCTCAAGAGTCTTCTCCAACACCATCAGGGAAATACAAGTTAAAACAATGAGATACCACCACACACCTATTTGAATGGTCAAAATCCAGAACACAGATGACATCAAATGCTGGCAAGGATCACTGTTGATAAGAATGCAAAATGGTACAGCTACCTTGGAAGACAGTTTGGTAGTCTCTTACAAAACTAAACATACTACCTGCGTTTGTGCTCAGTAATGTCCAGTTCTTTGCAACCTCATGGACTGCAGCCCACCAAGATCCTCCGTCCATTGGGATTTTTCAGGGAAGAATATTGGAATGGGTGGCCATTTCCTACTCCAGGGTATCTTCCCGACCCAGGGATCAAATCCTCATCTCCTGCGTTGGCAGATGGATTCTTTTACCACTGCGTCACCTGGGAAGGCCCAGTTATTACCCCAGGATACAGCAATAGCACTCTTTGGTATTTACCCAAATGAATTGAAAACATAACCACAAAAACCTGCACATGGATGTCTATAGCAATTTTATTCATAATTGCCGAAACTTGGAAACAACCAAAATATCATTCAGTAAGTGAATGGCTAAATAAACTGTACTTTTTCAGCACTGAAAAGGAATGAGACATTAAAGCCATTAAAAGACACAGAGAAAAATTTAATGCATAGTACTAAGTGGAAGAAGCCAATCTGAAAAGTGTATGACTCTTAACTAGATGACATTCTGAAAAAGACCAAACTATGGACACAGTAAAAAGATCATCCCTCATGGAGGGATGAACAGGCACCACTCCGAAGATTTTTACAGCAGAGAAACTATTCCATATATGCTAAAATAGGGATATAATACATGTCATTATGTGTTGTGCTATGCTGTGCTTAGTCGCTAAATCGTGTCTGACTCTTTGCGACCTCATGGACTGTAGCCCACCAGGCTCCTCTGTCCATGGGGATTCTCCAGGCAAGAACATTAGAGTGGGTTGTCACGCCCTCTCCAGGGGATCTTCCCAACCCAGGGATTGACCCCAGGTCTCCTTTATTGCAGGCAGATTATTTACTCTCTGAGCCACCAGGGAAGCCCAAGAATACTGGAGTGGGTAGCCTATCCTTTCTCCAGGGGGTCTTCCTGACCCAGGAATTGAATCAGGGTCTCCTGCATTGCAGGTGGATTCTTTACCAGCTGAGCTACCAGGGAAGTCCATATGTCATTATACACTTGCCCAAAACCATATAATGTACAACACCAAAAGTGAACCCTAATATAAACTCTAGATTTTGAGTGATAATATTGTGCAAATATAGGTTCATTAATTGTACTTCATGCATCATTCTGATCAGTATGTTTATAATTGGGAAAGCTAGGCAAATGCAGAGGCAAGGGTTAGATGGGAACTCTATTTTCTTCTCAACTTTTTGTGAAACTACACTGACTTAAAAAATATAAAGTTGTTGCTGCTGCTGCTGTTGCTAAGTCTCTTCAGTCGTGTCCGATTCTGTGCAGCCGCATAGATGGCAGTCCACCATGCTCCTCTGTCCTTGGGATTCTCCAAGCAAGAACACTGGAGTGGGTTGCCATTTCTTTTTCCAATGCACGAAAGTGAAAATGAAAGTGAAGTCGCTCAGTCATGTCCAACTCTTCGCGACCCCATGGACTGCAGCCTACCAGCCTCCTCTGTCCATGGGATTTTTCAGGCAAGAGTACTGGAGTGGGGTGTCATTGCAGGGAAAGAACATAACAGTAGTAAAAAAAATTAATGTATCACTTAGATTCACTTAGAAAACAGATGACGTATTCAACAGACTATTTTGACTAGATGTTCTAGGCTAATGAGTTTGTAGGTTAATGAGTTGGGGCAAGTTCTGGGAGATGGAGAAAGACAGGAAAGACTGGTGTGCTGCAGTCCATGGGGTTGCAAAGAGTCAGACAGGACTGAGCGACTGAACGACAGTCAATCCAGCTCCATTACTGAGGCATGACCCTTCTGAGGTTTCTACTCAACACCCGTGTATTACAAAGTTTCTCTACTCTGGACGTTTGAAGAATTTTAAAAATTCCCCATTCCATGAAAGCACTGAGAATTTTTCTACCTGCTGGTAGTTTAGTTGCTAAGTCATGTCCAACTCTTGCGACCCCATGGATAGAAAAGCCTGGCAGGCTACAGTCCATGGGATTCTCCAAACAAGAATATTGGAGTGAGTTGCCATGTCCTTCTCCAGGGGATCTTCCCAACCCAGGAATTGAACCCAGTCTCCTGCATTGTAGGCAGATTCTCTACCAATTAAGCTACAAGGGAAGCCCCAGATTTTTATTTATTTTTAAATTTATGTTTTTGGCCACGTGGCATGTGGGATGTTAGTTCTCTGACCGGGGATCAAACCTTCATCCCCTGCATTGAAAGCATGGAGTCTTAACCACTGGACTACCAGGGAAGTCCAGGTAATTCTTCCCTTTGCCTCAGGCAGATTCTTCAAATGCTTTGAAGACTCAAAGGCAGCACCTTGGACATCTCTGGAGCTCTTTGTGCAGCTCTCGCCTCTCTGGTACTCTGTCTGCGACTTCCATAAACCTTGGCTTCTCCAAATTCTCAACTTACTCTGCCTTTTCAACTAAGGAAGACTGTACTGTAGCCTGGAATCATGAGTTAGAGAATTACTGGGGAAACCGTAGGAATCATGTTGTTTGTTTTTCTTCTTTCAAGGATTACTATTCATCACTGTCTATTGTCCAGTGTTTGAAACCATTTTTCATATGTTTTAATTGGTTATTTATTTCAGGGAAGTGGGTAAATATGCTTTTGTTGCTCCATGAGGTCCAGGAACAGAAATCCTTTAAAAATAATATTAACTTAAAAAAAAAGGAATGAAAAACATCAAATAAAATATATGGCCATGCAGAAATGAAAAGTGAGCTGGCATAATTCATGAAGAGAATTAAAGATTTAAAATAAATAGCTAAGTAGCATTTAAAACTACAAAAATATGAAAGGTGGAGATGAGGGACAGGATATGTAAAAATCCTATTGAAAACAAAACCAGAAAATGATAAAAGGAGAAACCATTGGAAAGAGGATAATATGTAAATTAAATAATAGCTTCAACATATGCATAATTGGTATTCCTGGATTAATGGAACAAAACAAATGAAACAATATTTCAAAAGTATAAAAGTAGAAAGCCTTTCTAAAATACATGGAAATCTTGATTTACTGATTAAATTATACAGTATTTTCCAGAAAAACAGTTATGCAGAATGATCAACCCATATATATAATTCTTGGAGCAGAATTATTTTAAAAACTCACTAAACAGGTAACTTTTGGACAGAAAAATCAACTCATATGAAAGTTGAGTTGAGAGAGAAAAATGTGGGTTTAATCGGACCTCCTACTTCTCCATAGCAACATTTAATGACAGAGGAAGGTGGAAGAATGTTTCCAGAATCCTGAAAACAAGAGAAAAAAAAAAGAGAGATTGAGCCAAAAATATTGTGCCCTGCCCATTTGTTTTATGTTTATGGCAACAGAAAAGCAGTCTCAATTTTGTACAGATTCTGGGAACAAAGAAGCATTAATGAGTCCTTCTTTTAAAAACAAAAAAAAGTAAGAAAGAAAAGAAACTACTTAATAAAAAAAAATCTATCCCTAAATGACTAAATCAAGAGAAGTAACCCAAAAAGGGGCAACTTATATTTTAAAAGTCCTGGCAATGAGTACTGAGCATATCTAAATATAAAAAATAGATATTATATTTATTATTTAAGGAAAAAATGAAAGTTTATAGACTGGCTACATAAAAGTTACTATTCATTTTAAAAAGTGTTTGTGGAGAGTATACATTTGCTAATATACTTATCTTTCAAAACAAGAGTCAAAGGTTACTGAAAAATTGATGAATTAAAAAATAATTGCTTGCTTCATTAAAAAAAGGTGATTGACATTAAGAGTTTGTAAATAATTTCAAAATATCATTTAGACAGAAACCCAACATAGATCACTAATGCTCTGTGATAAACTGATGAGCAACAGCGCTTTATGGGTTAGACCAAAGTAGGGACTGAGAGTGTCATTCAGTAAAATTAAACTCTTAAAATTTACAACTTCAAAAGATCTTATATAGCCAGTGAGGGAGAATGTGAAGGTAGCTACCATAACCAAACCAGGAAGGAATTAGTAAAGGTTAAACACCTGAGTCAAAGAAACAGACCAGATCACCTAGAAATAAACTCACACATATGTAGCCCATTGATTTTCAGTAATGGTGCAAAGATGATTTAATAGAGAAGGGATAGTCTTTTTGCTAACAGTGCTGGAACAATTGGATATCAATATGCGAAAAATAGAAACAAACCCACCCTCCATACCTCACATCATATACAAAAATTATCTCAAAATGGATTATATGCCAAAATGTAAAACATGAAATTACAAAACTTCTAGAGAAAATATAGGAGAAAATGTTCATGGCCTTCAGTGAAGCAAAGATTTTTTAAATATAATATCAAAGTTTCACAATCCATAGAAAAAAGTCATAAATTGGACTTCAACAAAATTATGAAGTGATGCTATTAAAAATACTGTAAGAATGAAAGATATTTTAAAAAGGCCCTTTGGAAATTACAGCAAAGATTTCAAAGATATTAAAAAAGAAATGTAGGGTTCAGCATCCCTTCAAATCTCTAACCTCTTAACCCTTGCAGAGTGGTCTAGCCTACTAGCCATCCTGTATGCCCTATTTAGCCGACTTAGCTCAGATTATCAATTGTTCATATAGCATCTTACTTATATCATTACCACAACCCTTACCAGTCTGTATGATCTACTTCCATTCAAATCTATTAACTAGTACTATTTCAAGTGCAAGGGACAAAACTCTAACCAAAAGTAATCAAAAAAGAAAGTACTGGTTATTAAAGCCCAGGAATAGATCTAATTTCAGTGCAGCTTTCACGGGCTTAAAAGATGTCATGAGAACCTGGTAATTCTCCACCTCCTAGGACCCACCCAACACATAATCAATCAGAATCCCTAGGAGCTAGACTCCAGACCCTTAAATAGCAACCAGAATAAAAACATCAACAACAACAGCAAAAACCTTCCATATAGCACTCACTGAATAATTGCTTTATCTGTGTATAGCTTGTCCCTGCAAGCTAATTACAAATGTTGTGGGCAAGGACAATTTCTTTTGCACTCTAATGATATATAAATTTATGCTAGATGGATATAAAGCGTATATTCTGGCAAGTCTGATAAACCTGGGAAAGCTGTAAACATCATGTGTGCTGGCATCAAAAGGCTCTGGAAAAAAATCTGACATCCTTTTGGAAATCGAACTAGTGAAAACAGAGCTATATTCAAAATTTTTGAACAACTACATCCAAATTGTAATAGTGAAGAAGTTTATAAACTGGTAAAGAGAAAAGCTTCACACAGTATTCCAAAGAGCTCTATTATTGATCCTATATTATTCAAAATCTTTTGACTGTGAATAAAGACATATATATATATATATATGCATCTGACAAAACTGGAATATAGCAAATTATAAAAATGTATTTTACAAAGTTCTTGAATAGCATGGCCACCCAAACATTATCACCAGTTCAATTTTGGTATTCTTCCAGTCTTCACATTATATATTTTTACGTATATATATTGTTGGCTTCTATTTTTCCCCTGGCATAAACATTTTGGCTGCCAACTTGTCTAGACTTACATCCTTACAACTCCAAATCTAGTGGGAAGAAAAGCTTTTCTTTTCCAAGAGCTCAAAAAAATATTATGATGTCCTAATTTCCATTGGACAAAACCATCTCCCATGCCTGTTCTTAAATACCTTTCACAGGTGTCAAGGGGATGATATACTCTGGTTGGCCAAGCCTGAGACCCACACCCACCACTTAGGAGCTTAGTGATAGTGTCAGCCACATCTGAGGAGCTCATGGACTCAGAATGGGAGAGAGGGTGGCTCCCCAGGAAAATATGATTATTGCTATAATAAGAAAGGGAACTGGCTGCTAGGCTGCTAAACTACAAATGAGCCAGGGTCTCTGCTCCCCAGGGATTACGTTCCTTCCTGGAAAAACTACTGTGTTAACAGATAGTTTCAATATAAGGTGTAAATGTTGTAATAAAGGTTTGCAAGGTAGAGGGACACGTAAATTCAAACAGCAAGGCCAAGGCTGTGCCTAAAGAAGTTTCCGCAAGGAGATGATGCCTGACTAGATTCTTAAGTCTTTACCAGGTTAGAAGAGGACTTGGGAGTGATGTAAAGATGTTTGTTTTGGGGGGGAGGGAGGTGGGAGGGAGGTTCAAGAGGGAGGGCACTTATGTATACCTATGGCTGATTCATGATGATGTATGGCAGAAACCATCACAATTTTGTAATTATCCTCCAATTAAAACTAAAATAAAATTTTTTTAAATGTTTGTTTTGTCTTTTTATTGAGGTATTGTTGATTTACAATATTATATTAGTGTCAGGTATAAATGGCACCCTTGACTGAGAAGACTTGATCCCCTTGAAGGCAGGAATCATATCTTATCTTTGCCTCCCCAGAATTCCACATGGTACCTGATGACTAGTCTGTGTTTGATGAATTTATTAACATTCCCTCATTATGCCTTCAACAAAAACTCTGCAGTAATCTGTAAGGTTGATATTTAATCTCATTATTCAAAGCCAGAAACAGAGGGAGAGATTAGATCATCAAAATCACAGTGCCAACCAAAAGTGGTGCCATGGTAACCCCCCACAGAGGTAGGGACATATCCAAACCAAACTCCAGACATGAAGAAGAATACCACAAATCCCAGCCTTGCATTTATAGAGCAGTAAAGTGAGAAATTAAATAAAGTAAACATTTTAGTATGCTTGGCAGTTCTTATAAAGCCCCAAACACCAAATTTTCTTCTACTGATTTCAGATGTCAAGTGATAAAAATTTATTTTAAAATGTTCTTGAATAAATAAGGACTGAGAAAAAAATCGAAAGGGAAATGTGTTTGTTTGGGTGAGTTGCTAAGCAACCCCACACATGCCAGAGACTCCTTTTGGATTTCCGTCTGAAGGTGGAATCTGTGGGACCGATGGTACTTTGGCTTGCGTCTGTTTCATTGGTTCACACTGGAAGATTAAAGCAAAACAGGAAACAAACAAGCAATTCTAATAGTACTGAAGTCAGAGGTGTGGAGAATACTAAGTATTAAATTAAGCTAGACTATTTTGAAAGCTGCCTTTCAGATGGCTTCTGAGTGTCCTCGGTGGCACTAACATTAATAGGTTAGGTTTTACAAGTGTGTCCCCAGGAGAATCAACCACACAGATGAAATACAACCAAACTGCATTCAGGCAATTTATCTATTTATCTATTCCACACAGTGTTTTAGGTCCTATAGATGCCTGAAATTTGTAATATGGCAATAGAACGTAGCAACCAGATGAAGAAAAATATGAGTTGTGCATTTCCTTTCATTTAAAAAGTGATAACTTCTTAGAAAAACAGTTTTACACTGGGTACTAAAGGAAGAAATTCTGTGAGAAAAGAAATTTACAACCTCAAGGCCTGCTTGAGCAAAAGCTAGGGAGCTCTGAAGGGGCAAAACATGTCAAGGTAAAAGCAGAAAGAGAATACTGGTAAGCCGGAAAGAATGAATAAATATTTGAGCAGGAAACGTATTCGACAGCTGGAAAGGGTTTATAAAGACTAAGATAGAAATTAGTACTGAAATTCCTGGAATGTAAGATTTAAAGATGCTATGGATCAAATACTATCCAAGTTACATTACAAAAATATTGCTGCACATTTTAAATAATCACATTTTTTTTTCAATGATATGTGTTTCAAGTTTCAAGTAAACACACATCTAAGTTTGAATTCTGTATATGCGGACACATTTCCAATCTGCATTCTTTAGAGGACGGGGGTATCATCTTAGAATATTTCAGATATGTTTTAAATAACTGATACTGTAAAAGGGGATGTATGTTATTATTATTAATTACAGAATAAAGTCTGTACTCCATATCATGTGTCTAAGGCTTCCCATGATTCAGCTTGCCTACCTGCCCCTCCCACGCCAGCCTGAGTAGTTCCTCCTCTTTCCTCCCATGTTGAAAATCTTCACTACTGACCTGATACTAAATTATATTCTCTTGTCTATTGTCATTTAGACTCAGTGTGTGTATCTCTCCAATGAGATTATAGCTCCCTGAAGGATCTGCCCAAATAGTATTTTGTTTTGTATATTCTAACTAATATAATAATGTTACTTACTATGTATAGTTAACACACAGAATTTGAACCCACAAATATCTTCCTCCTTATGTCTCTGGACTCTAGGCCTGCTAGCAGAAAATATTAATAGAAAGAGCAAACAAAAAATAAATAGGCAGAAATTTGCCATCTTCTAAACCTTGAACTCTGGAAAACCAAAATATCCTTGGGGGTCAAATATCACAAAACTGAAAACAGCATTTTGAGCTGGGAATATGATAGCTTCATGTAGGCATAAGCTATTCCAAGGGCCCTTGGAGCCCAGAGGAGAAATGGTGGTCTGCAAAAGTTAAAAAGAGATCTACATGAAGAATTAGGAACTCCCTGTCAGCAGTCTAGCTGTGTGGCTTAAATGATTGTATCTGACTAGATTCATTCATTCCTCCAACCAATCTGCTGTAAGGGTGGGGCTTTTCACTGGTGTCATCGCTTGCACTCTCTCTCGGTGTTGTGCCTGGCACCTAGCAGATGCTCCCTTAGTATTTGTTATGGAATCCTCTGTCCTGGTCATGGAATGGCCATCCTCAAGAAGTTCACTGTCTGGTTAGGACAAAGATTTCCAAATATCCCATTATCACAAATGAAAACATTTATCATGAATAAGCTATAAGAGTGTATAATGCTTACACTTGAGCATTTACCCTGTGCCAGGCAGTGTTCCACATGCCCTTACATGTATGCTGCTGCTGCTGCTGCTGGTGCTAAGTCGCCTCAGTCGTGTCCGACTCTGTGCAACCCTATAGACGGCACCCCACCAGGCTCCCCCGTCCCTGGGATTCTCCAAGCAAGAACACTGGAGTAGGTTGCCATTTCCTTCTCCAATGCATGAAAGTGAAAAGTGAAAGTGAAGCCACTCAGTCCTGTCCGACTCCTGGCAACCCCATGGACTGCAGCCTACCAGGCTCCTCTGTCCATAGGACTTTCCAGGCAAGAGTACTGGAGTGGGTTGCCATTGCCTTCTCCGCCTTACATGTATAAATTCACCTAATCTTCGCAACAACCTTATGAGGTGAATACCATTATTATTTCCATATTCACAGACACAATAAGGTTAAGCCACCTGCCCAAGGTCACAGCTAGGATGCGGCAGAGCAGGAACTGAAGCAGGGTTCATAATTAGCACACTGTAGGCACAAAGAGTTAGTCAGACTTAAGGATCACTGATGTTTCTTCTAGACCTGGGCTGCAGATGATGGTACCACTGGTGATAACAAAGCACTAGAAATACCAGGGAAATGTTTCATGAAACCCTATCCATTTGGAACATATTGGGACTTCTCAATGTAGGGTGCTCCAGAATTCTTCAAGAAGATACAGAATTTTAGGCCTTAAATTCTGGAGCTTCTGAATCAATAAGGTTGCAGTGGGGACATAAAATCTGTATTTTTAACAAAGCATCACACCAATGTTAATAATCATATTTTAAAAAATACTACACTAGCCCCACTCCAGTACCCTTGCCTGGAAAATCCCATGGACTGAGGAGCCTCGTAGGCTGCAGTCCATGGGGTCACGAAGAGTCGGACACAACTGAGCAACTTCACTTTGACTTTTCACTTTCATGCACTGGAGAAGGAAATGGCAACCCACTCCAGTGTTCTTGCCTGGAGAATCCCAGGGACAGGGGAGCCTGGTAGGCTACCGTCTATGGGATAGCACAGAGTCGGACACAACTGAAGCAACTTAGCAGCAGTAGCAGCAGCAGACCTATTTGGAAACGATTTAGCAGTTCAACAACAACAGGACCTATTCTACAGTAGAACCCTTTGGTTGAGATTCTGCCCTCTTTTTTCAGGTCTGGCTCTCCTCTGGCCAGATGTCTGACTACTTGACCTGATAATGCTCTGCTGGGGGCACTGACATCTTTAGACGCTCCTCAAATGACAGGCATCACAACCCTTACCCAAGACAATCATTTCTGATTTATTTATCTATCTTCTCTTGATGTGGCTCAGATGGTAAAGAATCTGCCTGCAATGTAGGAGACCCAGGTTCAATGCCTAGGTCAGGAAAGATCCCCTGGAAAAGGTAATGGCTACCCACTCCAGTATTCTTGCCTGAATAATTCCATGGACAGACGATCCTGGTGGGCTACCATCCACAGGGGTCACAAAGAGTCAGACATAATTAAGTGACTAACACACTTTTCTTGAGGGGCAGGGGCTGTGTCATACTCTGCTCTACATGCTAGCTCCTAATTCAGCAAGAAATGTCTTCTAAAGGAATTGATGGGTGGCATGAGCCAGGCCAGTAATTCACATCCACCAGCCCTACCCTTGAGACCATCATAGTTAAGTGAAGGATACAGACACCTGCAGATAAACTGCAGGATTAGATGATAAGATGGCTGTAATTACCTAAATACAAACAGCATTTGATGAGGGCACAGGGAACCAGCAAAAGGTGCTGCGTAGGTGGCTGTATGGGGTGGGAAACCATGCTAGAAGAGCAGACTGGGAGCTTTAATGGGCTGAATTGTGTCCCCCTCAGAAATTCCCATGTTGAAGTCAAACACCCTCCCCTCCCCTACCAGGGCATCTCAGAATGTGACTGTATTGGAAAATGGGTCTTTTTGAAAGGTAATTAAGTAAAAAATGAGATCATTAGAATGGGCCCTCATCCAGGAATCTGACTGGTGTCCTCATAAAAAAAGAGGAAATTAGGACACAGATGCACACACAGGTAAGGGCATGTGAAGACGCAGGGAGAAGACAGCCACCTACAAGCCAAGGAGAGAGGCCTTAGAAGAAACCAACCTTGTCAACACCCTGATCTGAGACTTCCAGCCTCTAGAATTGTGCGAAAATAAATATCTGCTGTTTGAGACACCCAGTCTGTGGTACTTTGTTATGACGACCCTAGCAAAAAATATAGGAGCAGATTGTGAAAATTTACTAAGTCAAACTACAGAAATTAAATGCTATCCTTTAAGCTGTCAGAAGCCTCCATAGAAGTCTAAGCATCGACGTGACATGAGTAGGTTTGGTTCCAGAACATGATTTGGAGACAGCGGATATCAGGAAGTGGAGAAGGAAGGTGGAGTTGGCAGATCCATTGTTCCGATGAAGAACAAAACAAGCTCTAAGGGCCCTGGACAAAAATCATTGACAATGGGAATGAGTATCAGAGGTCCCATCAGAGAGATATTTGTGGGGCAGAAGTAAGATAGTTTGGGGAAAATGAAGTGTAGGACAAGAGTAAGTAGATGAGGATAACATGAAGTGTAGTTTGGGGAGTTGAGGGATGCCTCCGATCTCAACCGGGATACAGAAGGTGAAGCCGGCTTAGAGAAGAGGTGAAAAGATAATAAATGTCGTTTGGGATGAATGAAGTTTGAGACAACTGCAGAGTGTCGAGCTGGATGTGTAGGATTCCGCTAGTCACGGGTGGTGGGGTGGTGGGAAGGGATCGGCGGACCTCACGCGGAGCACCAGCCATTCAGAAGCCCCGAGACCATATTCTTGGGGTCCCCACAAAGTGTGGAGAGAGAAGCCAAAGAGACCATCCAAAAAGCAGCAGAATCGGGGCGAGGAGGGCCGCCCTCCAAAGGCCAAGGAAGTCAGCGCTAGGAGTTAGTCGGTATTGATAGTTTTCAGATGAAGGAAAGATTTTGCCCCTGCTGCAGACATCAATTCAGGCTGGATCTCGTTTTCTCTCACTATCCCATAAAGCGGTTTACCTCTCGCCCCGCACTTTGGTCAATCGAGGTAGAAGTGGCTGGCGGGTAACGGGGACCCAAGCATTATCTCAAGTCACGCAGGCAGTGACAGCTCCCGAAACCCTTTGCCTGCGGGCAGGCAAGCGGGCGGGTCAGCGACTCCCAACCCGCCCGCGCCCTTCCACCCGAATGGAATGCGGGCGCGCGCGCCCGGGCTCTGGCTGCACTTGGAACTCCGGCCCGGACGCCGCTCCCCGAGCGCGCCGGCTGCGGGGGCGGCTTCCTCGCGCCTCCCCCTGCAGCGCGCCGCGGCCGCTGGGCGAGGCGAGGCTGGGGGAGGCGGGCCGAGGGGGCGGGAGAGGGGCGCGGGACTGCAGGGAGGTCGGGGGCGGGGAGCAGGAGGCGGCGGGCCCGAGGAAGAAAGGAACATGGCTCCTGCGGCAGGCGGCGCCGAGCACGGCGCGCGGCGAGGGCGCCCCGGGCACCAGTGACCGTGATGGTGAACTCGAGCCGCGTGCAGCCGCAGCAGCCCGGGGACGCGAGGCGGTCGCCGGCCCCTCGAGCCCCGGGCCCCGGGCGGCTGATGGCGGGCGGCGCGACTGCCGGCGCCGGCCTCGCTGCCCCGGGCGGCCTCCGCGAGCAGAGGGGCCTGGAGATCGAGATGGAGCGCATCCGCCAGGCGGCCGCGCGGGACCCCCCGGCCGGAGCCTCGGCCTCCCCGTCTCCTCCGCTCTCGTCGTGCTCGCGGCAGGCGTGGAGCCGCGACAACCCGGGCTTCGAGGCCGAGGAGGAAGAGGAGGAAGAGGAGGTGGAGGGAGAAGAAGGGGGAATGGTGGTGGAGATGGACGTAGAGTGGCGCCCCGGCAGCAGGAGGTCGGCCTCCTCCTCGGCCGTGAGCTCCGCGGGCGCCCGGGGCCGGGGGCTGGGGGGCTACCACGGTGCGGGCCATCCGAGCGGGAGGCGGCGTCAGCGAGAGGACCAGGGCCCGCCGAGTCCCAGCCCCGCCGGCGGCGGGGACCCGCTGCATCGCCACCTCCCCCTGGACGGGCAGCATCCCCGAGTGGCCTGGGCCGAGAGACTCGTTCGCGGGCTGCGAGGTAAGAGCGCGACCCTCAGCGGCTGATGCACAAACCAGAACTGCGGGCGCTGTCGGAGCCATCCGCGCTGAGGGCAGCTCTCTCGGGCTCCAGCTCGCATCCCCTTTGCGTCCCCGCCTCCCTTGGAAGCGTCTTCCCCACCTCTGCTAATTCTGCTCTATTTCCGGTACCTAGCGCGGAATTCCACGGCGCCCTTGTTGGTGCAAATTTATTGGATACCTCCTTCTAAAAGAAAATCTGTCATCTTATAAGACAGCTTATAATGGTGGTTGCAACTGCATATTTGCTAATCTCACTAAATAAAAACAAAAATTCTCTGCTAGCACCCATGGTCTTCCACTGGCCTGGATGTCCTGTTGCTCCTTATCCCGTTCTGGAAAGGGTAAGCACACAGTGTCCCAGTTGTGGGAGGAGTGTCATTGGGTAGTCACTGATGTTGTTTTGGTGATGTCTGTGGTTGTTTAGGGGAGAGGGAGCTGTTGAGAACACTACGAATAGAATAAAATGTTTAGGAAAACAGTTACTTGGCCATTTCTAATTCTAGGCATTTTTTTCCCCCTAAACAGTTGCAAAGTAAATGTTAACACTGTTTGAAAAACTTGGAAGTATGTTTTTAAATAACTAAATTAATGTTCTTTGACATTCCAATGAAACAGTGAAGTCATCAGATACCAGCTGTGTGGAAATATGTCAGAGTTTGGTGCACCCAGCTCTCCAAAAGGCAGGAAAGGAATTTTCAAAAATTGCCAGTGCCTTTTAAGAGGACACAAATTTTCCAGGAGCAGATGGGATCCTGTTTTTGCAAAGTTTTGTCAGAGGCATCCTTGGAAAAGAGTTGTATTTGCTCTTACCATCCAAATGATTTTAATCTCTACTTTTGAGAGTTTTTCCAGTCTCAGTCTTTTGAAATTCTCCCTTCCCTTCCGTTCCTGTCAGTTTTGAAAATCTTGCACAAAAAACTATCCAGATATTTTCATAGCAACATGACTAGTACCAAGTCAGGCTTATACCTGAATCCCAATTACACCACAGGTTGACTGAATGACCTCTAGCAAACTGCTTAACCGCTCTGATCTCCAGTTTTTTATTTTGTTTAAAAAAAGAGATAATCATAATACTTAGCTCTTGACATGGGAGAATTAAATGAGATGAGACATAAAATATGTAGCAAGTCTGCCATGTTGTGAGTGCTTCATAAGTAGAAATTAAATCATGGATTCTAAAAGTGTACATTTTGGTGCTCTTACATAGTGATTATGCTAGTTTAATTGATTCAGGGCATGGTGGGGACCAAAAGACCCTTTTTAGTCACCTGTGTGAGAAGATTAGTGAAAAAACTCATTAATACTTTTTTAAGGTTCCAAATTGTATTCAAAGTTTATATTATTTTACTTCGTATTAACTGTGCTTTTTAAAATATTCACTAAAATGAGAGGTTTCTTATAAGTTAATAAGCAATGGAAAGTCATGATCCTTTTAACTCAGCTTAAGTGTTTAATAACACATTTCATATTGTCTGAAAAAGCTCAATAATGGAATATAACTACGTGAAATATGTGAGTGCATATGTAAGTTTGTTTCTTTTAAAGAAAAGTTTCAAAAAATTTACAGTGAATAAAGTAACAGTAAAACTTCTGGTCCAACCTTATCAATGGTTGATAAGATCTCCTGACCTTATCAATTAGGAGAGTAGAATCATGAGAATCTTTTTTTATAGAAAATTTTAGAAATAAATTTTATTACTTTGTGAAGAAATATAATTGATATCCTTGTCACTTATTAAATAACCTTTGTTAGATAATTAGTAGTACCTACTGTGAAAATAGACTGTGCTAGTTGCCACCAAAAAAAAAAGAAAGAACTAAAATAACGCATCACCATTTACCTGTGGACAGAAACCCAGAAATGTGAAATGAGTAACCATGAATGAGTTGTGATATTTTTTCCCTCATGGGATATTGTTGTTGTTTAGTTGCTAAGTCATGTCTGACTCTTGTGACCCCATGGACTAGCCTGCCAGGCTCCTCTATGCATGGGTTTTCCCAGGCAAGAATACTGGAGTGGGTTGTCATTTCCTTCTCCAGGGGATCTTCTCTACCCAGGGATCAAACCTGAGTCTCCTGCATTGGCAGGCAGATTCTTTACCACTGAGCTATCAGTGATCGAACCCCCATCTTGGGATACAATAACAAAAATCTTTATTGCATTATATAAGTAGCGCCCAGGGTCGCAAGAGAGAGAGTGACTTGGAATTTCTAAAGATAGGAGCCAAACTCAAGTTTGGCGTTTTCAGGCGCTTCCCTGGAGGTCTCACATCAGAATTCCTAGCCTTTGTTTGTCATTTATAAAATGGAAGAGTTGAACCTAATCTTCAAGTTCCCTTCTAGCTTCAGTTGTTCAATGACACAAATCTGAGTGGGAAAACAAATGATCATTTCTCTTTGGACACTGAATAGATCTGTTCTCTTATCAGGAGTAAGATGGCAAAGAAGTTTGAGGCCTGATTATAGAAAGCATTGTGTCTAACCAAGGAATTAAATTATCTCTAAATACTAAGAAGCAGTTGAAAGTTTTGGGGCAGAAGCAGAACATGCCGAAAGGGAATATGAGTCAGGCCTCATGCTGTGCAGGAGCGCTTACAGAGGGAGATAGGGAGGCAGGAGGACGAGGTAGGGGGCAGCCAGTGAAGGGGAGATGATGACCTGGACCAGAGGCAAAAAAAGAAGGCTAAAAGACTGAAAGACTGCTCCAAGCTTAAAAGCATCTCCAACCCAATGATCTTGTTTACTTTTTTCTTAGCAAACACTGTTTAACGCAGAGATAAAACTTGAGAATCTATATGAGTTATCAGATTTTCTGAATTTCCAAAGTTGAATGTGTTTTATGGATGTATCAATTTATTACAGTCACTTTCTGTTTACTGTTTCAGACATACGTCATCACTGTCCATGTCCAGAACTTTTTCATCTTCCCAAACAAGTCTGCCCATTAAATACTACCTCCCAGCTCCCCTTTTCTTCCCTGCCCTGCAACCTCTCTGTCTCGATGAATTTTCCTGTTCTAGGTACCTCATATTAGTGGAATCATACAGTATTTGTCCTTTCACATCTGGCTTATTTCACTTAGTATAATGTTTTTAACGTTTCCCAATGTTGCAGCATGTATCTGAACTTCATTTGTTTTGATGACTGAATAGTATCCTCTTGTATGTATACAACACATTTTGTTTATCCATTCATCAGTTGGGAGAAGGCAGTGGCACCCTACTCCAGTACTCTTGCCTGGAAAATCCCATGGATGGAGGAGCCTGGTAGACTGCAGTCCATGGGGTCGCTAAGAGTCAGACATGACTGAGCAGCTTCACTTTCGCTTTTCACTTTCCTGCATTGGAGAAGGAAATGGCAACCCACTCCAGTGTTCTTGCCTGGAGAATCCCAGGGACGGGGGAGCCTGGTTGGCTGCCGTCTATGGGGTCGCACAGAGTCGGACACGACTGAAGTGACTTAGCGGTGGCAGCAGCAGCAGCATTCATCAGTTGATGAACATTTGGGTTGTTTCTACCTTTTGGCTATTATTACTTTCCCTGTATTTTTAATCCAACCCTCACTCCATAATTTTTCCCTTTTTATTTGCACTATAATTGTGAACAAATGAGACTTTGTATTTTCATTGTGAGGGGATTTTGTTTGAGGGAGGGCTGTTACTCTGTGCGGTATGATAAGACTCTGCTAGTAACAGCATTTGTGCAGTCAACAAACATTTATGGAGCATCTCCTTTGTGGTAGGTACTAGGGATACAGAGATGAATAATATTAAGATCCCAATCCCCAAGGAGTTTAGAGTTTAGTAGGGGGATCACAGGTGTAAGTAAATAATTGCAGTGCCAGGTCAGGTACCCAAAGAAGAGAGGTCCAGTTAGTTCTATCTGGGGAGGTTAGAAATAAAACTTGAGTTACACTTTGAAGAACTCAGAGGGGGGAGTTGGGAAGGGAAGAATAGCAGAAGTAAGACCAAGATGGCTGGTACCTCCTTGGTATTAATACTTTTTCCTATAGACAGAGACAGTGAGGGCTTCAAGCAGGGGACTGATACAGTCACATGCCAATCTGAAGATGATTCTAGCAAGGATGCAGGGAATCGGGTGAGATGGAGAACAGGTTAGGAAAAGGTGACAAAGGCTGCAGCCAAGGATTGTGAGCTGGGATGGAAGAAAGCTAGATTAAAGAGAGGCGGAACCGATCAGAATTGTGGACCAGCCCCATGTGAGGGTTATGAAAAGGGCCTATTCTAAAATGAAACCTGTGTTTCTGACTTGGTACCGTTAACCCACCTATTTAGCCACAGGGAAAACAGTTTTCTAGACAAAGGAAAAAAGACAGAAATCTCAGTTTGTGGCATGTGAGTGTGAGTTGTCTGTGGAAGATGTATGTAATCTGTGACACATTCCTGTCTTCACCTCAGGAGGAGGCTGCCTAAGAATTGGAGGCTCAAAAGTCAGTATCATTTAAAGTAGCAACTGACTGTCCTATAGAAAATGGACCAATAATAAAAAGTCACTTCCCTTTCAGAAGGTGTCCAAGCAATTCAAATGACTATTGGGAAGGATTGTATTCATCTTTCTAAGCAAGGTCCATATGTGTCCAAGCACAAAAACGGGATTCTTTTATGACATGAATCCAACGAGAATTCAGTCGGGCTATTCACAGAGACTTCAAAGTCTGTATGGATTTGGGTCTTCACACCAACTTAGCATCAGAAGTAGGATGCCTCACAAATTTGAACCTATTTCTGAAACTATAAATGGGCCTCTTCCAACCACTCTAAATGTTGTACACATATAAAATTTCTTATTCCCAGAGCAACCCCACAGAGAAGTACTCTTATCCCCTTTCCAAATGAGGAAGTGAAGGCTCATGGTTTGAGGTAAGGTCTCATAGCTCTTAAGGGCTGATGCTTCATTTAAACACAGCTCAGACTCCAGACGGAGAAGGCGCGAGCAACCCACTCCAGTACTCTTGCCTGGAAAATCCCAGAGATGGAGGATCTGGTGGGCTGCTGTCTATGGGGTCGCACAGAGTCAGACACGACTGATGCGAGTTAGCAGCAGCAGCAGCAACAGCAGCAGCAGACTCCAGACCCCCCACCACACCTTGTCATGATCAAGGAGTTCTGAGGGGTTCATGCATTTCAGATGAGACAGGGTTAATGTGAGGCACTGAGAAGGCAATGGCACCCCACTCCAGTACTCTTGCCTGGAAAATCCCATGGATGGAGGAGCCTGGTAGGCTGCAGTCCAGGGGGTCGCTAGGAGTCAGACACAACTGAGTGACTTCACTTTCACTTTTCACTTTTATGCACTGGAGAAGGAAATAGCAACCCACTCCAGTGTTCTTGCCTGGAGAATCCCAGGGACGGGGGAGTCTGGTCGGCTGCCGTCTCTGGGGTCGCACAGAGTCAGACACGACTGAAGCAACTTAGCAGAATGTGAGGCAAAAGATCCACACTGAATCTTTTTATCATAGAACTGAGAGATATTATATTGACAAGATGAGTTGATATGATCACTGCAATTAGTTTCAAAATAATTGAGGAGGACTTCCTTGGCAGTCCAGCAGTTAACGTTCAGTGCTTCCAATGAAAGGGGCGTGGATTCAATCCCTAGTCAGGGAACTAAGAGCCCACATGCCCTCTGGCACGACTAAAAAGAAATACAAAGAAACAAAAAAATTGAGGAGTCGGTGAGGGTTTTGAAGAATCAAGGTTGGTGTGGAGTTGATAGTAATTGTTAAAGCTGGGTGAAGGATATATGAGAGTTCATTATATCATTCTCTCTGTGATATTTTTTATAAATTGCAAAATAAAAAGGGCTTAGAAGCATTTGGGCTTCCCTGATAGCTCGGTTGATAAAGAATACACCTGCAATGCAGGAGACCCAGGTTCGATTGCTGGGTTAGAAAGATCCTCTGGAGAAGGGACAGGCTACCCTCTCCAGTATTACTGGGCTTCCCGTATGGCTCAACTCATAAAGAATCCACATGTAATGCAGGAGACCTGGGTTTGACCCCTGGGTTGGGAAGATCCCCTGGAAAAGGGAAAGTCTACCCAGTCCAGTATTCTGACCTGGAGAATTCCTTGGACTGTATAGTCCATGGGGTCGCAGAGAGTCGGATATGACTGAGTGACTTTCACTTAGAAGCATTTGGATAAAAGAGTTGCAAAAGGGCATTTTTTTCAAAATCTTTTCTTTGGCTGTGCCACACAGCCTTTGGGATCTTAGTTCTCCAACCAGAGATCGAATCCATGACCCTTGCATTGGAAGCCTGTAGTTTGGTTTTTTTTTTTAAGATTTTTTTGTAGACCTCTTTTTTTTAACGTCTTTTATTGAATTTGTTACGATATTGCTTCCATTTTATGTTTTTTGACTGCAAGGCAGGTGGGATTGTAGCTCCCCGACCAGGGATCACACCCACATCCCCTGCATTAGAAGGCAAAGTCCCAACCACTGGACCACCAGGGAAACCCCATCAAAGTCAGTTATGTTGGAGACATTTTTGGTGTTTTGGATTATCCATCTCAGAATTCCCCCATATGCATATTAATTGGGAACACTGTTTAGGTAATGTGCTCTGACTTTGGACTCTAGCATTGACTAAGCACCTTCTTACACAGGAAGGAAATTGTGTATTGTCCCCTGTCCTCTCAGATCACATTCTCCTAACAGATGGAGACACATTATCTACAGAACGTGAGTGCCTTCAGGTACTCCCTCCACAGCTGGGAAAAGGTGGGAAAAGACAGTTACTTTTGAAGAATGCTGCCATTTTGGACTTGAACTCTACCCTTAACCGTTCCTATTGTATCATTCCTGCTAAACATGGGAAACATGCTGGCTATAGGACAGCTATTTTTTCCATTTGTAGTTGCAGCCATTTCTTACCCATCAAGATGTGAGGGGGTCCCTGTATCTGAAGACTGACCCTACATATACACCCAATGGAGAAACTGTATGAATTTTTTATAGCAATCATATTTGAGGAGGTAGCTAGAGTAATTTAGAAAAAGTAAATCCATAAAAATATGTTTTTATAAAATATAAATAAACGGGCTTGTTTCTTTTTGTTTGAAATGTTTCCTTCAAGGGCTAGAATTAAATTACTGTCAACCATTGCAAACTTAGTTTAAAGAAAATTTGATAGGAGTTTGGTTTTTCTATTTATAGGTCAGGCAAAACCATTTGTAAATATTAAGAACTATGACTTTTCCTTGGTGCATAATTGTTTATAAACCATGGGAAAGAGTGAAATCACTGACCAAGTGAAGCAAGGCAGCCGTCTGTCCTGATGGTCAAGGGACTAGCAATTTCCGCTTATGTGTATATTTTAGGCCTGGCCTCCAAAAGAAATACACCCAAAGAAATGGTGTGGTCGTGTCCAGGGCTACTGAGCCTAATATTTGGCTGCCTCTCTGTTATTTTGAGTTGTAATTTTCCATGTCATCTAAATTTGTAATAATTCTTTAATATGATAGAGTTTCACCGAACAAACATTCTACTTGCTGCATTTCTTCTGAGTGAGTAATTCCCTGACAACTACCAGATCTTGGCAGAAGAAAACCTAGTCATAAGTTATGCTCCACTTTCGGCGTGGTGAAACCTAGGACGCGTAACACAGTGTCTTTGAAGGCAGATGCTGATTTTTCCAAAAGAAATTTGGGAGAGAGAAAAGGAAATGAAATACCCCAATTTAGGAGTAGAACTAATGTATGATTATAAGACTTAAAAAGTACATAAACACTAGAGATGAAGTCATTTCTTCCGAGTGCAAGACCATATACCATTTCCCCCCGTTCTCTGTGGCTTGATTGTGGCGTCAGTGGCTGCATGAGTTTCCATGAGGAAGGGGTTAAAGTCTGTGGACTCAAGTGTGAGGCAATTCGCCATTAACAGTCGAGTTAATCTAACAAAAAGGATTGAGAGGTTTGTCATTTTTGGAAAGGCTCTTCCAAGTAACCAGTAATGTGACTTGACCACACTGTTCACTAGTGGGGGTTTGGACGGCCACCATGTCTGTCTGCTGGCCGCGTCCAAAACTGCGGGATCTGTCTCCAGCCAGCTCACCAAGGCTTATGTCATCTTTGCTCAGCTGGCCCAACACTTTTTCCATCTGCTAAAATATGGAGCATGGTTGCTGATTTTACTCTTTCTCCAAAGAGAGAGAGAGAAGGCGGATGAGTTGTTGCTTTTAATTTAAAAATCATATGCTGACGACCCTGTATGGAAGACAGCAAAAAAGACACAGATGTGTATAACGGACTTTTGGACTCAGAGGGAGAGGGAGAGGGTGGGATGATTTGGGAGAATGGCATTCTAACACGTATACTATCATGTAAGAATCGAATCGCCAGTCTATGTCTGACGCAGGATACAGCATGCTTGGGGCTGGTGCATGGGGATGACCCACAGAGATGTTATGGGGAGGGAGGTAGGAGGGGGGTTCATGTTTGGGAGCGCATGTAAGAATTAAAGATTTTAAAATTAAAAAAAATAAATTAAAAAAAAATCATATGCTAATTGAAATTTTAAAAATCTGTTCGGCTAAGCATGTTTTTAGTGTAATCACTCAGCGTTGAGTTTCCTAAAAGGCAAAAATGGGTACAGAGCAGAGATTTTACATCAGTGTGTTAGAATATTGATAGATGTTTCCACGATGAAGTGATGCTCCAACCAGGACTTCTTTTTATCAGAGGTGACCTAAAAGGTATCATTTACAATGTAGTTACTTAAGAGGATAATTCCTCCTGCATATAGGCAGAGCTGATATGTATGCACAATTATTTAACCTCCTCTCGGAAGCTGCCCAAATTTCCTCTTCTCTTTCTAATTTTTTACTAAGATATTTTCTAATGAGGTTGGGAGCTTAGACAGTGATCAGATTGTTGCCTTGTGTTTTGCACACCTTGTGGGGGTGAGACAGTGGAGACTGATGTATTCCCAAATTAAAGGTACTTCTACTAAAACCCTTTCTCAGTTGTTTTTAGAGCATGCTAAAAAAAACAAACAGGAGAACCTCCCTTAAAGTATACTATTTTGTATGTGTTTTTTTCTTTCACCATTCATGAGATTTTTGAAAAATAAAATGACATCTTTTATTATTATTTTAAAGGTCTCTGGGGAACAAGACTCATGGAGGAAAGCAGCACTGACCGAGAGAAGTACCTTAAAAGTGTTTTACGGGAACTGGCCACATACCTCCTTTTTCTCATAGTCTTATGCATCTGTAAGTAGAACATTTCCTTCCAATAAAGGAAAAGTGTTGAAAATATTTGACCTGTCAAATCATGACTAAAAGGAACTATGGAGGCACCTCAACAGTTACTTCAGAAGTTCTCTTCTCTGTTATTAATTCTAGTTTAGAATTTGGTAGAGTTCTCATCTCTCCTCACGTAAACGTTGATCAAAATTTGGCATTATCTGATTGGCCACTTTATTATCAGCTGTGACCATTTTTACTGTGACATGCACGGAACAGACACCAAGACTCCCAGACATCAAGAAACCAAGTAAAACGACTTTTGTATCAGATGTTTTGGCAATAATTATAGTGTCAGTATCATTTCATCAGTTAGTGTAAAGTCTATATAGGAATGAAGTAGAGTATGGAGTTTAACTTTCAGAAAATACATATAGTGTCACCTAATATTGCTTTCATGGCTCTATATATTTAAAAGTCCCCTTTTCCTGGATTTGGATGTGTTGTATGAATGCTTTCGTTCTCATTATCTCTTCCAAATCTTCAGTAATTGTGGATTGTCACTCTACAGGAAACTTACTGCAGACTCATCTCCTTCTTTCAATACATACCCACATCCTCTGAGAACTGGGGAGGGATGCCTTAGCTAAAAAACATGTCTTTGAAACCATGTGCCTCAAAATCCAGAAAGTCACAGGCAATGAATTACCTCTGAATCAAAGGATGTTGGTTGATGGAGTGCTGTCCTATCCCATCTAAAGCCCTTTGTGAGAACGGAGAGGAAACAGGTTTATGACCAAAGGCCCTCTTACTATATTCCTCAGGGAAAGGAGTTTGTTCTTACAGTGTCCACTGAGAAATGCTTAAAAATCGACACCACCCTTGGAAAGTGTCCCCTTCTTTGTAAATGGAGAGAGTTAGGATTTAATCAATACTTTAATAATGCCATTCTTATTCTATTAAAATTGACCACCTTGAATTTAACTGAGTGCTAAAATCTTCCTTAAAAAATGTTTTTTTTTTTTTTACTAGATTTATAAAAAGATGTGTAAGTTGAACATAAAAGATTAAGGAAACATTTAAGTTTTGATATTTGTAATTTTAAGAAATTAAATATTGACTTATTTAACATCACCACACAGGTTTTTATTAATACTAATAAGCTTTCAATGAGCTTTAACAGAGCATGACTTCTTACACTTTCTGAGACTTTGCCTATCTGCATGGGAACTTAAGGGGGAAAAAAAGTTAGTTAAGCTAAAAAGTGTATATCTGTGAGGGGCTTCCCTGTTGGTTCAGTGGTAAAGAATCCACCTGAAATGCAGGAGACACGAGTTCAATCTCTGGGTCAAGATCCCCTGGAGAAGGAAATGGCAACCCACTCCAGTATTCTCACCTGGGACATCCCATGGACAGAGGAGTCTGGTGGGCTATAGACCACGGGTCAGAAGAAAATTGGACACGACTCAGCAACTAAACAACAACATATATGTCTGAACAACATCCATTTTCTTGTTTTTTTCTACCTAATTATCTGAAAATTTCTGTTATTTGTTTAGGAAAAAATATTTCATTACTTCTGAAAACATGTGTTATCTAGGCAGTGCTGAAAATCTAGAAATGATCTATTCAGTTCTTTAAAGCTTATAAAGTAAGAGATGGGATATTTTGAACTTTTATGTTCTACGCCCTTAGAACTTGAATACTAAAGGCAAGTTTGCTTCCACTGTAGAAATGGTGCTTAAATATTAAACTATGTTGTTTTTGTCCAGTCACTCAGTCATGTCCAATTCTTTGCAACCCCATGGATTGCAGCTTGCCAGGCTTGTCTGTCCTTCACCATCTACCAGAGCTTGCTCAAACTCATGTCCATTGAGTCAGTGATGCCATTCAACCATCTTGTCCTCTATTGTTCCTTTCTCCTCCTGCCTTCAATCTTTCCTAGCATCAGGGTCTTTTCTAATGTGTTGGCTCTTTGTATAAGGTGGCCAAAGTATTGGAGCGTCAGCTTCAACATCAGTCCTTCCAATGAATATTCAGGACTGATTTCCTTTAGGTTTGATCTTACAGTCCAAGGGACTCTCAAGAGTCTTCTCCAACACCAGAGTTCAAAAGCATCAATTCTTTGACACTGAGCTTTCTTTATGGTCCAACTCTCACATCCATACATCGCTACTGGAAAAACCATAGCTTTGGCTAGACAGACCTTTGTGGGCAAAGTAACTTCTCTGCTTTTTAATATGCTGTCTAGGTTTGTTATAACTTTTCTTCCAAGGAACAAGTGTCTTTTAATTTCATGGCTGCAGTCATCATCAGCAGCAATTTTGGAGCCCAAGAAAATAAAGTCTGTCACTGTTTTCATTGTTTCCCCATTTATTTGCCATGAAATGATGGGACCAGAAGCCATGATCTTCAGTTTTTGAATGTTGAGTTTTAATCCAGCCTTTTCACTCTCCTCTTTCACCTTCATCAAGAGGCTCTTCAGTTCTTCTTCACTTTCTGCCATTAGGGTAGTGTCATCTGCATATCTGAGGTTATTGAGATTTCTCTCAGCAATCTTGATTCCAGCTTGTGCTTCTTCCAGCCCAGCGTTTCTCATGATGTACTCTGCATATAAGTTAAATAAGCAGGGTGACAACATACAGCCTTAACGTACTCCTTTCCCAATTTGGAACCAATCTGTTGTTTCATGTCTGATCTAACTATTGCTTCTTGACCTGCATACAGGTTTCTCGGGAGGCAGGTAAGGTGGTCTGGTATTCCCATCTCTTGAAGAGTTTCCACAGTTGTGATCCACACAGTCAAAGGCTTTGACATAGTCAATAAAGCAGAAGTAGATGTTTTTCTGGAATTCTCTTGTTTTTTCTATGATCCAACAGATATTGGCAGTTTCATCTCTGGTTCCTCTGCCTTTTCAAAATCCAGCTTGAATATCTGGGAGTTCTCAGTTCATATACTGTTGAAGCCTAGCTTGAATAATTTTGAGCATTATTTTGCTAGCATGTGAAATGAGTGCAATTGTGAGGTAGTTTGAACATTCTTTGGCATTGCCCTTTTTTGGGATTGAAATGAAAACAGACCTTTTCCAGTCCTGTGGCCACTCTGAGTTTTCCAAATTTGTTGGGATATTGAGTGCAACACTTTAACAGTGTCATCTTTTAGGATTTGAAACAACTCAGCTGGAATTGCTTCATCTCTACTAGCTTTGTTCGTCATGATGCTTCCTAAGGCCCACTTGACTTTGCCTTCCAAGATATCTGGCTCTAGGTAAATGATCACAGTTCATGGTTATCTGGGTCATTAAGATCTTTTTTTGTGTGTAGTTCTTCTATTTATTCTGGCCACCTCTTCTTAATATCATCTGCTTCTGTTAGGTCCATACCATTTCTCTCCTTTATTGTGCCCATCTTTGCATGAAATGTTTCCTTGGTATCTCTGATTTTCTTGAAGAGATCTCTAGTCTTTCCCACTCTGTTGTTTTCCTCTGTTTGTTTGCATTGTTCACTGAGGAAGCCTTTCTTATCTCTCCTTGCTATTCTTTGGAACTCGGCATTCAAACGGATATATCTTTCCTTTTCTCCTTTACCTTTTGCTTTTCTTCTTTTCTCAGCTGTTTGTAAGGCCTCCTCAGACAACCATTTCCCTTTTTTGCGTTTCTTGTTCTTGGGGCTGGTTTTGATCACGACCTCCTGTACAATGTCATAAACCTCCGTCCATCGTTCTTCAGGCACTCTGTCTATCAGATCAAATCCCTTGAATCTATGTGTCACTTCCACTGTATAGTTGTAACGGATTTGCATTATGTCATACCTGAATGGCCTAATGGTTTTCCCAACTTTCTTCAATTTAAGTGTGAATTTAATTAATTTAAGTAGTTCGTGTCTGAGCTACAGTCTGTTCCCAGTCTTATTTTTGCTGACTGTATAGAGCTTCTCCATCTTCGACTGCAAAGAGTATAAGCAACCTGATTTTGATATTGGCAGTGTGGTGAGCTCCATGTGTAGAGTTGTCTCTTGTGTTTTTGGAAGAGGATGTTTGCTATGACCAGTATGTTCTCTTGGCAAAACTCTGTTAGCCTTTACCCTGCTTCATTTTGTACTCCAAGGCCAAACTTGCCTGTTACTTTAGGTATCTCTTGACTTCCTACTGTGCATTCCAAATACTAAACTATAGTGGCCTTAAATTTCAACAGGTAGATTAGAATCATTATTATTACTGTTTTTTTCAACATGACACATATTCATATGTATATATTATGCAAAATACAAAAATTTGTATAAGTAAGTCTAAAATTCCAGTGTTCCCCCAAATTGCCTGAACATCAGAATCACTGAGAGAATTTTTTTTATAATTATAGTATCCCCAGAACTGTTAGGTCAAAGCCTTCCAGCTGTGGCTCAAAGAAGTGAGTTTTCAGATACACTGACAAGGTTTGGGAACTAGGCCAGATAACTAAACTAAATAGCTAGCTAGAGTTTCAGGGAACAACCTTGTCATATAACTGACTTGTCATTTCTTGTTTATTTTAGAATTTTTATGCTTTTTGTTCTTTTTCATACTCATCACTTTTTTTTTTCTTATATCAGCTACCTTTTTTCTACATTGAAGTTTTATTTTCAGAATATTGTAGAATCTCTGGTAAGAGGGAATTTTGGCAGTCATGGATCAAACCTCCTCTGAATGGTAAAATTCCCTGCTCTGCCTGGCAACATCTTTCCCGAAAGGTCAGTCATCCTTCCCTCTGACTGACCAAGAGTTCCAGATGAAGAAATTGAGTCCTTTGAAATAGTTCATTTCATTTTTCTATGGCTGTGTTGGAAAGTTCTTCCTTATGCGAAGCCAAAGTCCATCCTCATCTAACTTCCTCTCTTAGTTCTACTCTCCAAGCCCACCTAATACCACGGACTTTTTCCTTGTCTCTCCTCCAGCCCATCAGAAGTTTGGAGACAAACATTTGCTCTCTTCCAGGTCTGCTCTAGGTTAAACCTTTCCAGTTCTGTTAACTATTGATCATGTGATTGGAGACATGCTTTTAAACAACCCACGTGATAGAAATTCCCTCCAGTTTATCGCAGTCTTTGAACGTACAGCAGGAGCCTCACCATGAAAGAGTGGGGCCATGGGTATTCTCATCCAAATACTACACTGCAGTCCGTGCATCTACCATGGCCTGACTCTTCGGATACATCATTCCTTAGTCTCTTCACCACAAACTATAAAGCACTGTGTCCCCCAGCTAGTATTTGAGTATTTTTTCTGGAATGTAATGAAGGCCTTCCCTTTCAGCTCTGTTCAATTTCAGCTCATTAGGATCTGCTCATTCCAATCTGTTGAAATTATCTTGGATCTAGATTCATCCATCTCATATTATCAGTTAGCCCTCTCAGCTTTACAGCATCAACAGAGTTGATATTATCCAAGTCCTTATCCTAATAAATTAATAAATCAAAAAGGTTTGGTCTAAGAACATCAGTCCATTAGTCAAAGCTCTTTGGGTAGAGTTCACTGAATTATATTATCTTCTAGCTCAAACTGCTCACGAAATAAGATAAAGATTTTCTCAAATGCTTACCTGAGGAACTCCACAGTTCTTCTGATCTGTGAGCTGGACTCTCAGCTGTTGACCAAGCAGGCCTCAAACTCCAGGCTCTTCTTGAAACCACGAATTGATAGCCACACTCGAGATGGAAATCTCTACACTCTGTGGAAATAAAAAGCCAGCAGGCTATCCAGTGTCCTCAGGGCAGCCCTCTCAACAGCGCTACACTGGGACATTTGTGATATAAGAAGAGGCATTTGGCTGGAAGCAAGCTTTAAGTTCTTAGCATTAGTTGGTCAATGGGGCTTGGGCCTAAGGGGAGTTGAAAATAATGGCCTTGTACTTGAGAATGTGTGTTTCCAAAGCCTCTCATCTCAGGCACTCAGCTTCTCTGACAAGAACTATTGCTCTTATTTCAGAGATAAGAGGCAGAGAGGCCAGGCCACACAAATGGTCCCTACTCCCAAGTTTAGGAGCTGGCACTCTAGTTGGCATCCCAAGATGTAGCTGTTTGTTTCTGTCAGATGATGATGGAAAAGGGTGGTTAGATTAAGTTCCACCCAATTTGGCCAACATTTTGAGTGTTCTGTGAAAGACTCCATGTGAAGAACTGTACAGGACCCAGCTGAATGGGGCACAGATGAAGGGATTGGGGACAGGGAAGGGGTTAGGGTCATTCCAGGCAGAGGGGATTGTGGGAGCCAAGGTCCTATGCCTTGTGTACATGGGAGGGGTGGGAGGATTATGGGGTATGGGTGGGGGTGGGGGTGGCCCTGGGTGGAGTAATAGTTGGAAAGGTAAGCTGTGGCTTCCCTGAGGAGGCCCTGAATGCCAAGCTGAGGAATCTGTTATTGATTTTAGTGGGGCACATGCCTGAGAGACACATTTTATCTGGAGAGCAGTTTGGTGGGGCCTAGCAGTCCGTGGGGAGAAGGCAATGGCACCCCACTCCAGTACTCTTGCCTGGAAAATCCCATGGATGGAGGAGCCTGGTAGGCTACAGTCCATGGGGTCACTGAGAGTTGGACACGATCGAGTGACTTCACTTTCACTTTTCACTTTCACTCATTGGAGAAGGAAATGGCAACCCACTCCAGTGTTCTTGCCTGGAGAATCCCAGGGACGGGGGAGCCTGGTAGGCTGCCGTCTACGGGGTTGCACAGAGTCAGACACGACTGAAGTGACTTAGCAGCAGCAGCAGCAAGGATAAGTAGGCATGATTTACTCTAAGCAGAGCCTTTCCCTTTTGTTCAAAATCATCTTTTTAACTACCAGTTTTAAAATCTTACCAGCAAGATCAATATCAAAAGACTACTAATAATATCCATCTCATTACTCTGTGCATAAATAAGATAAGTACTTATCATTGTGCCTTGCATATTAGAAGCCCTTTATATGAGGTAGATAGGGTTCGAGACTAGGTAGGTGAAGTCGCTCAGTCGTGCCCGACTCTTCGTGATACAATGGACAGTAACCTGCACCAAGCTCCTCCGTGCATGGGATTTTCAAGGCAAGAGTACTGGAGTGGGTTGCCATTTCCTTCTCCAGGGAATCTTCCCAACCCAGGGATCGAACCCAGGTCTCTCACATTGTAGACAGACACTTTACTGTCTGAGCCATCAGGGAAGTCCAGGGTTCGAGAAGGCAGCCTAAATAGTAGGAAATGTTATTCTTTGGCATCACAGAGATCTAGGTTCAAATCTCACTACTTACACACTAGGTGAACCTGAACAAGTTATTTAACCTTTCTGAGCCTTCGTTTTCTCATCCATAGAGTACATATTTTGAAAGATTCTTATTTTAAAAGGGGCAATTAGGAGTAATACACAAAAAGTTCTAGGATCTGTCTGTCATTTATTATATTAATAATAGTGGTGGTGGTGGTGGTTTAGTCGCAAAGTCATGTCCGACTCTTGCGACCCCATGCACTGTAGCCTGCCAGGCTCCTCTGTCCGTGGGATTTTCCAGGCAAGAAGACTGGAGTGGATTGCCATTTCCTTCTCCAGGGGATCTTCCCAACCCAGGAATTGAACCCAGGTCTCCTACATTGCAGGCAGATTCTTTACCAACTGAGCTATAGTAAATAAGAGCAAAATTTGTCCCAAAGATTGTCGACAATGGCTGACTTCTCTCATCAGTAGGTTCTACAGAACTGTAGGTTCTAATTGATTGAACATTCATTTGGAGCAGTTAAGTGCCCATAAAGAGCTTATTTTCCACCTTAGCAGTGTTGGTTCTAACCTCTATGGGTTTAACATCAGTCTGATTAACCAAGAGGATAGGAATACCATGGAAATACCAAGTATTCCCACTTTCCCTGTAATTTAGATTTTGTTCTTACTTGAAACCTAAGACTCCTATGAATTGATCATCAAAGTACTTACTTATATATATGCTGTTGTTCAGTCCCTAAGTTGTGTCTGACTCTTTGTGACTCATGGATTGCGGCCTGCCAGGCTTCCCTATCTTTCATTATTTCCCAGAGTTTACTCAAGCTCATGTCCACTGAGTCGATGATACAATCTGATCACTCATCCTCTGCCTCCCCTTCTCCTTTTGCCTGCAATCTTCCCCAGCATTAGGGTCTTTTCCAATGAGTTGGCTCTTTGCATAAGGTGGCCAGGAATTGGAGCTTCACTTTAGCATCAGTCCTTCCAATTGTTCAGATCTCCTGTGTTTAAACATAATAATAGAAATCACACAAGAAATTGAGTCAACATCATAGGAATTAATAATTTCTATACCTCAAAGGAACAGACAGAATTAAAAGGCAGAAAACAGTTGTAAAGAATACTTACAAGAAATATGACAAAGGATTAACATTTTAACGTGTTTACTATCCATCAGTCACTGAGAAAAACACTAAGATTACACTAAATATTTTACAGAAAAGAAAATAAAACCTATTTTACAGAGTAGAAAGTATAAACAATTAGCGTGGGAAAGTCTTTAATCTTCGCTCTCTAGTAGCTAAAGAAGTAGTGAAATGGAGAAACAGCATTATCACAATGCGGTATGATATGTCCTAGGGCTTCCCAGGTGGCGCTGGTGGTAAAGAAGCTGCCTGCCAATGCAGGAAACATAAGAGCCAAGGGTTTGATCCCTTGGTTGGGAAGATCCCCTGGAGCAGGACATGGCAGTCCACTCCAGTATTCTTGCCTGAAAATTCCCCGTGGACAGAGGAGCCTGGCAGGCTACAGCCCATAGGGTCTCAAAGAGTCGGACATGACTGAAGCCACAGCATGCACACACGCATGTCCTAGGGCAGGAAGGGCCCTTTTAACGAGAAACCTGGGAACCTCCATTTCTTTATCTTCGAAAGAAGGAGACTTTGCCTTATATTCTAAAAAGAGAAATAAATAGTATCAAATCCACACATTGTACACCTTAAACTTACACTATAGTATTTGTTAATTATATGTCAATTAAAAAGGGAATGAATGTTTTATTTTACTTGTAAAAATCTTGTAAGCATGATAGTATACAGATAGGTTTCTTAATTCATAAGAGAACCCATGCAGATTAATTGTTGACAACCTGGTCAGTGAAGTGGAAGGCAGTGGGTTAATCATCACACTGGCGGGAGCTAATTCCATTTCTGGTGACAAACATTCAGCTCCCCATGGAGGTCCCCATAGCAAACGTGCAGTTTTAAGTTCATAGGCTCCAGTCTGTGTAACTACTGAAGACCCACTGTGGCTGGAAAGCTGTTTGTCCTTTTTGGTAAACTAGACAAAAGCTGTAACAGCAAGAAATGTATATCCACATATAAATATTACTTTAAGCATGGCCTTTATGTGCATAGCTTTCTGTTTATTTCTTCGTGGTAACTTCTTTGTAAATATCACATATCCTCTCTCTCTTTTTTTTTTTTAAAGTTACACTACTTAATACAGGCATTCACTAAAGCACTTGCATTAACAACCTCTGTCCCTCAGAGATTTCCATCACAACTTGTTACTTACAAGTTCCTTTGAATATTAACCAAAACTGGATTAAAATATTTGGGAGTTTTACTAACTTTACTTCACTAACTTTTTAGTGACTAAATTTTACTAATTTTTTCCACAGCCTCACTCGGGCTCCTGAAAGGCCCTCACCCAGGTCACCAGGGACCTCTTAATTGCCGAATTTCGGGGGCTGCTTTTTAGCCTTTCTCTCACATGGTCCTGTGGCATTTGGTACTTTAGAAACTTCCCTCTTTGGCTTCTGTGACTCTGTCTCTTTCTGTATTCCTCCTTGCTCTATTCATTTTCTTTATTTTTTTCTTCCCAGAATGTGTCTAGACAGAGGATTTTCTGTGACTGAGCCCCTGGCTTTCTCTTTAGGGGATCTTTTCCACAGCTTCAAGTGATCCTGTGCACTGCTGCTCCCAAGTCCCTCTCAGCCTCTCGCGTGAACTATGAACCTCATGCCGACTGTCACTGGACCCTCCCCTGCTGCGTCTCACAGCCATCTCATCCTTAACATTCCTCAACCTGCACTCATTATCCTGCCCTTCCAAACATGCTTCGCTCACATTCTCTAACTAGATTAATTAGATTACTTAATATTAATCTAATTGGATTAATAATGCTCAAACATGGGCATCATCCTAGATGCTTTCCCTCACTCTTCTCATGAGATTGTTCCACATAACTCTTCCTCTATGGTGCTTTTCAAATCTCTTTCTTCATACATTGCTGTTATCCTTCTTAACCTTAATCATCTCTTTCCTGGTTTATTCATTTATTGATTCAATGAACTGTTCAGTAATATAGTTTAAAAAAAATTAGCCCTAGCTTCAGAGGTGTTAGTAAGTGATAAGAAAGACAATTGGGAAGAGAGTTTCCCTGCAAGGAAGGCCTCTCAGACCTGAAGCAAGAATAGGAGCCAGTCAGTTAAAGAAGGGACAGCAAGAGTGATTAGTATGAGGCAGGATAGGATTCAGAACATTCTGGAAGCTGAGTGCAGTGACTGGAGAGAGTGTCATAGATGAGTATGGAAAGGTGGTCAAAGGTCAGGCCCTGCAGGTCCAGTGGGCTTTTGTAAGGGGAAACCAGGATTTTGAGTAGGGGGCTGATAAGATATATTTAAATTTAAGAAGATGTCCTTGAACACCATTGGACCACAGACTGGACAGCACCCGATCTCTGGACTTTCAGCTCCCAGGTATTGCCTCCAGACTTCCATCTCTGACACAGATTAAACCAGGTCATTCAACTGTCAAACATGCTATAATCACCTCAATTTCCAGATAAAGTCTGAAATGCAATAGATTTCACTATGTGGTCTTTGCTTACTTTTCCCAACTTTTTATTCCTTTTGAATATCTGGTACTTTCTGTTCAGTTCAGTCCAGTCGCTCAGTCGTGTCTGACTCTTTGCGACCCCATGGACTGCAGCACACCAGGCCTCCCTGTCCATCACCAACTCCCAGAGTTTACTCAAACTCATATCCATTGAGTTACTGATGCCATCCAACCATCTCATCCTCTGTTGTCCCGTTCTCCTCTTGCCTTCGATCTTTCCTAGCATCAGAATCTTTTCAAATGAGTCAGCTCTTTGCATCAGGTGGCCAAAGTATTGGAGTTTCAGCTTCAACATCAGTCCTTCCAATGAACACCCAGGACTGATCTCCTTATAGAATGGACTGTTTGGATCTCCTTGCAGTCCAGGGGACTCTCAACAGTCTTCTTCAACACCACAGTTCAAAAGCATCAATTCTTCGCCACTCAGCTTTCTTTATAGTCCACCTCTTACATCCATACAAGACCACTGGAAAAACCATAGCTTTGACTAGACGGACCTTTGTTGTCAAGATAATGTCTCTGCTTTTTAATATGCGGTCTAGGTTGATCATAACTTTTCTTCCAAGGAGTAAGTGTCTTTTAATTTCATGGCTGCAGTCACCATCTGCAGTGATTTTGGAGTCCAAAAATAAAGTCTGACACTGTCTCCACTGTTTCTCCATCTATTTGCCATGGAGTGACGGGACTGGATGCCATGATCGTCATTTTCTGAATGTTGAGCTTTAAGCCAACCTTTTAAATCTCCGCTTTCACTTTCATCAAGAGGCTTTTTAGTTCCTCTTCACTTTCTGCCATAAGGGTGGTGTCATCGGCATTTCTGAGGTTATTGATACTTTTCCCAGCCATCTTGATTCCAGCTTGTGCTTCTTCCAGCCCAGCGTTTCTCATGATGTACTCTGCATAGAAGTTAAATAAGCAGGGTGACAATACACACCCCTGATGTGCTCCTTTTCCTATTTGGAACCAGTCTGTTGTTCCATGTCCAGTTCTAACTGTTGCTTCCTGACCTGCATACAGGTTTCTCAAGAGGCAGGTCAGGTGGTCTGGTATTCCCATGTCTTTCAGAATTTTCCACAGTTTATTGTGATCCACACAGTCAAAGGTTTGGCATAGTCAATAAAGCAGAAATAGATGTTTTTCTGGAACTCTCTTGCCTTTTTGATGATCCAGCAGATGTTGACAACATGATCTCTGGTTCCTCTGCCTTTTCTAAATCCAGCTTGAACATCTGGAAGTTCACAGTTCATGTATTACTGAAGCCTGGCTTGGAGAATTTTGAGCATTACTTTACTAGTGTGTGAGATGAGTGCAACTGTGTGGTAGTTTGAGCATTCTTTGGCATTGCCTTTCTTGGGGATTGGAATGAAAACTGACCTTTTCCAGTGCTGTGGCCACTGCTGAGTTTCCCAAATTTGCTGGCATATTGAGTGCAGCACTTTCACAGCATCATCTTTCAGGATTTGAAATAGCTCAATTGGAATTCCATCACCTCCACTAGCTTTGTTCGTAGTGATGCTTCCTGAGACATTCCAGAATGTCTGGCTCTAGGTGAGTGATCACACCATCATGATTATCTGGGTCGTGAAGATCTTTTTTGTACAGTTCTTTTGTGTATTCTTCACCTATTAATATCTTCTGCTTCTGTTAGGTCCATACCGTTTCTGTTCTTTGTTGAGCCCATCTTTTCATGAAATGTTCCCTTGGTAGTCTTTCCCATTCTATTGATTTCCTCTGTTTCTTTGCACTGATCACAGAGGAAGGCTTTATTATCTCTCCTCACTTCTCTTTGAAACTCTGCATTCAAATGGGTATATCTTTCCTTTTCTCCTTTGATTTCTGCTTCTCTTCTTTTCACAGCTATTTGTAAGGCCTCCTCAGACAGCCATTTTGCTTTTTGGTATTTCTTTATCATGGGGATGGTCTTGATCCCTGTCTCCTATACAATGTCATGAACTTCATTCCATAGTTCATCAGGCACTCTATCTATCAGATCTAGTCCCTTAAATCTATTTCTCTCTTCCACTGTATAATCATAAGGGATTTTATTTATGTCATACCTGAATGGTCTAGTGGTTTTCCCTACTTTCTTCAATTTAAGTCTGAATTTGGCAATAAGGAGTTCATGATCTGAGCCACAGTCACCTCCCAGTCTTGTTTTTACTAACTGTATAGAGCTTCTCCATCTTTGGCTTCAATGGATATAATCAATCTGACTTTGTTGTTGACTATCTGGTGATGTCCATGTGTAGAATCTTCTCTTGTGTTGTTGGAAGAGGGTGTTTGCTATGACCAGTGCATTCTCTTGGCAGTACTCTATTAGCCTTTGCCCTGCTTCATTCTGTACTCCAAGGCCACATTTGCCTGTTACCACAGGTGTTTCTTGAGTTCCTACTTTTGCATTCCAGTCCCTATAATGAAAAGGACATCTTTTTTGGGTGTTAATTCTAGAAGGTCTTATAGGTCTTCATAGAACCTTTCAACTTCCGCTTCTTCAGCATTACTGGTTGAGGCATAGACTTGGATTACTGTGATATTGAATGTTTTGCCTTGGAAACGAACAGAGATCATTCTGTATTTTGTGAGATTGCATCCAAGTACTGCATTTCAGACTCTTTTGTTGACTGTGATGGCTACTCCATTTCTTTTAAGGGATTCTTGCCCACAGTAGTAGATATAATGGTCATCTGAGTTAAATTCACCCATTCCAGTCCATTTTAGTTCACTGATGCCTAAAATGTTGACGTTTACTCTTGCCATCTCTTGTTTGACCACTTCCAGTTTGCCTTGATTCATGCACTGGCCATAGCAAACACCCTCTTCCAACAACACAAGAGAAGACTCTACACATGGACATCAACCGATGGTCAACACTGAAATCAGGTTGATTATATTCTGGTATGACCTAAATCAAACCCCTTATGATTATACAGTGGAAGTGAGAAATAGATTTAAGGGACTAGACCTGATAGATAGAGTGCCTGATGAACTATGGAATGAAGTTGATGACATTGTACAGGAGACAGGGATCAAGACCATCCCCACAGAAAAGAAATGCAAAAAAGCAAAATGGCTGTCTGGGAAGGCCTTACAAATAGCTGTGAAAAGAAGAGAAGCGAAAAGCAAAGGAGAAAAGGAAAGATATAAGCATCTGAATGCAGAGTTCCAAACAATAGCAAGGAGAGATAAGAAAGCCTTCCTAAGCAATCAATGCAAAGAAATAGAGGAAAACAATAGAGTGGGAAAGACTAGAGATCTCTTCAAGAAAATTGGAGATACCAAGGGAACATTTCATGTGAAGATGGGCTTGATAAAGGACAGAAATGGTATGGACCTAACAGAAGCAGAAGCTATTAAGAAGAGGTGGCAAGAATACACAGAAGAACTGTACAAAAAAGATCTTCATGACCCAGATAATTATAATGGTGTGATCACTCACCTAGAGCCAGACATCCTGGAATGTGAAGTCAAGTGGGCCTCAGGAAGCATCACTACGAACAAAGCTAGTGGAGGTGATGGAATTCCAATTGAGCTATTTCAAATCCTGAAAGATGATGCTGTGAAAGTGCTGCACTCAATATGCCAGCAAATTTGGGAAACTCAGCAGTGGCCACAGCACTGGAAAAGGTCAGTTTTCATTCCAATCCCCAAGAAAGGCAATGCCAAAGAATGCTCAAACTACCACACAGTTGCACTCATCTCACACACTAGTAAAGTAATGCTCAAAATTCTCCAAGCCACGCTTCAGCAATATGTGAACTGTGAACTTCCAGATGTTCAAGCTGGATTTAGAAAAGGCAGAGGAACCAGAGATCATATTGCCAACATCTGCTGGATCATGGAAAAAGCAAGAGAGTTCCAGAAAAAATATCTATTTCTGCTTTATTGACTATGCCAAAGCTGTGTGGATCACAATAAACTGTGGAAAATTCTGAAAGACATGGGAATACCAGACCACCTGATCTGCCTCTTGAGAAACCTGTATGCAGGTCAGGAAGCAACAGTTAGAACTGGACATGAAACAACAGACTGGTTCCAAATAGGAAAAGGAGCACATCAGGGGTGTATATTGTCACCCTGCTTATTTAACTTCTATGCAGAGTACATCATGAGAAACGCTGGGCTGCAAGAAACACAAGCTGGAATCAAGATTGCCAGGAGAAATATCAATAACCTCAGATATGCAGATGACACCACCCTTATGGCAGAAAGTGAAGAGGAACTAAAAAGCCTCTTGATGAAAGTGAAAGAGGAGGGTTAAAAGGTTGGCTTAAAGCTCAACATTCAGAAAATGACGATCATGGCATCTGGTCCCATCACTTCATGGGAAATAGATGGGGAAACAGTGGAAACAGTGTCCGACTTTATTTTTGGGCTCCAGAATCACTACAGATGATAATTGCAGTCATGAAATTAAAAGACACTTACTCCTTGGAAAGAAAGTTATGACCAACCTAAATAGCATATTAAAAAGCAGAGACATTACTTTGACAACAAAGGTCCGTCTAGTCATAGTCAAGGCTATGGTTTTTCCAGTGGTCATGTATGGATGTGAGAGTTGGACTGTGAAGAAAGCTGAGTGCCGAAGAATTGATGCTTTTGAACTGTGGTACTGGAGAAGACTCTTGAGAGTCCCTTGGACTGCAAGGAGATCCAACCAGTGCATCCTAAAGGAGATCAGTCCTGGGTGTTTTTTGGAAGGACTGATGCTAAAGCTGAAACTCCAATACTTTGACCACCTCATGCAAAGAGTTGACTCATTGGATAATACTCTGATGCAGGGACGGATTGGGGGCAGGAGGAGAAGGGGACGACAGAGGATGAGATAGCTGGATGGCATCACCAACTCGATTGACGTGAGTCTGAGTGAACTCCGGGAGTTGGTGATGGTCAGGGAGGCCTGGCGTGCTGTGATTCATGGGGTTGCAAAGAGTCAGACACGACTGAGCAGCTGAACTGAACTGAACTGAGGTAGACTTATGGTGCAGCTGACCCCTGGAGTGTGTGGAGCTATCACTTGAAGATATCCCTTGGACCAGCCCACTGCCTGGCACAAGGGAGGGGCTGAGTTCCTGTTTGCTGATTGAACGTGTTAGAATCATCCCCTTCAATGCTAGGTGGCCTTGTGCCTCTGGATCTCCAGCAGGTGGCGCTGCATAGCCAAGAGGCTGTATCTCTTCCCTTGAGTGAAGCTATTAGATTCCATACAGGTCCTGAGAATGTCAAAAGCAGTCTATTAAAAATAGAGGCTAATAAAGGAGATACATTTAAAAATCAGTGGCTAAAATATATACATATCCATTTATGTGTGTATGTATATATATATATGTATGATATTTATAAATAAAAGCATTTAGTTTGTCATAATTCTTTTTCAACAACCAAAAACCCACAAGTAAAAAATTTAAGTATGCTCCACATTAACCAGCCAATCAAAAGCAAATTGTGATTTCAAGTTAACTGCAAAATCAGTTTAATAATTGTTTAGTTGACTTTGGGGAGTCTTCACACCTCCTCTTGAGTGTGGTATCTGCTTTGGATCTGAAGACCTTTGTAGAGTACATTGTACTTTGTTCACCCCCGTGTGGGGACACCGTGAGCTCCTCTTCTTGAGGACAGAGATCACATGTTGCTCATCTTCATGTACAACATCTTGTCCCATCGATGTGAGTGTATTGAAAGTCCAAACCTGTAACTCTGGTCCAATGTCGTTTTAAGAGGTGGCAAGCCCTGTAACACTGAAAGAGGAGTATTCTTGTCCTAATTAGTGGGTCATAGGATGACATGGAGGGAGACTAAGGGAAGGGACTGGAAGATGTCCCTACCCTTCTTGATATAGCACACGAGCAATGTGGTTGTCTGTGTTTATTGCTCCACTGACTGCTCGAGTTGGACTTGCAGACTCATTCATGTTTGGTTCACTATTATCCACTCCTCCTTTAGTTCTCTGGTATGCTTGGGTGGGAAAGCGGACTAGGTGAGAGAAAGATTTTACTAAATAACCATTTAAACCCCAAATCACTTACTATGAGGTTGTTTTTTTTCCTAATATAAATGTATTTATTTTAATTGGAGGTTAATTACTTTACAATATTGTATTGGTTTTGTCATACATCAGCATGAATCCACCACAGGTATACACATGTTCCCATCCTGAACCCCCATCCTCGTACCGTCCCTCTGGGTCGTCCCAGTGCACCAGACCCAAGCATCCAGTATCATGCATCAAACCTGGACTGGTGATTCATTTCATATATGATATTATACATTCATTTCATATATTATTCATTTCATATATATAATGTCATATATGATATTTCAGTGCCATTCTCCCAAATCATCCCACCCTCTCCCTCTCCCACAGAGTCCAAAAGACTGTTCTATACATCTGTGTCTCTTTTGCTGTCTCACATACAGGGTTATCATTACCATCTTTCTAAATTCCATATATATGTGTTAGTATACTGTATTGGTGTTTTTCTTTCTGGCTTACTTCACTCTGTATAATAGGCTCCAGTTTCATCCACCTCATTAGAACTGATTCAAATGTATTCTTTTTAATAGCTGAGTAATACTCTACTGTGTATATGTACCACAGCTTTCTTATCCATTCATCTGCTAATGGGCATCTAAGTTGCTTCCATGTCCTGGCTATTGTAAACAGTGCTGTGATGAACATTAGGGTACATGTCTCTTTCAATTCTGGTTTCCTCGGTGTGTCTGCCCAGCAACGGGATTGCTGGGTCATAAGGCAGTTCTATTTCCAGTTTTTTAAGGAATCTTCACACTGTTCTCCATAGTGGCTGCACTAGTTTGCATTCCCACTGACAGTGTAAGAGGGTTCCCTTTTCTCCACACCGTCTCCAGCATTTATTGCTTGTAGACTTTTGGATCACAGCCATTCTGACTGGCATGAAATGGTACCTCATTGTGGTTTTGATTTGCATTTCTCTGATAATGAGTAATGTTGAGCATCTTTTCATGTGTTTGTTAGCCATCTGTATGTCTTTGGAGAAATGTCTATTTAGTTCTTGGCCCATTTTTTGATTGGGTCGTTTATTTTTCTGGAATTGAGCTGCAGGAGTTGCTTGTATATTTTTGAGATTAGTTGTTTGTCAGTTGCGTCATTTGCTATTATTTTTTCCCATTCTGAAGGCTGTCTTTTCACCTTGCTATAGTTTCCTTTGTTGTGCAGAAGATTTTAATTTTAATTAGGTCCCATTTGTTTATTTTTGCTTTTATTTCCAATGTTCTGGGAGGTGAGTCGTAGAGGATCCTGCTGCGATTTATGTCAGAGAGTGTTTTGCCTATGTTCTCCTCTAGGAGTTTTATAGTTTCTGGTCTTACATTTAGATCTTTAATCCATTTTGAGTGTATTTTTGTATATGGTGTTAGAAAGTGTTCTAGTTTCATTCTATTACATTGGTTGACCAGTTTTCCCAGCACCACTTGTTAAAGAGATTGTCGTTTCTCCATTGTATATTCTTGCCTCCTTTGTCGAACATAAGGTATCCATATGTGTGTGGATTTATCTCTGGGCTTTCTATTTTGTTCCATTGATCTATATTTCTGTCTTTGTGCCAGTACCATACTGTCTTGATGACTGTGGCTTTGTAGTAGAGCCTGAAGTCAGGCAGGATGGTTCTTTCAGTTCCATTCTTCTTTCTCAAGATTGCTTTGGCTATTTGAGGTTTTTTGTATTTCCATACAAATTGTGAAATTATTTGTTCTAGCTCTGTGAAAGATACCATTGGTAGCTTGATAGGGATTGCATTGAATCTATAGATTGCTTTGGGTAGTATACTCATTTTCACTATACTGATTCTTCTGATCCATGAACATGGTATATTTCTCCATCTATTAGTGTCCTCTTTGATTTCTTTCACCAGTGTTTTATAGTTTTCTATATATAGGTCTTTAGTTTCTTTAGGTAGATATATTCCTAAGTATTTTATTTTTTTCGTTGCAATGGTGAATGGAATTGTTTCCTTAATTTCTCTTTCTATTTTCTTATTATTAGTGTATAGGAATGCAGGGGATTTCTGTGTGTTGATTTTATATCCTGCAACATTACTATATTCATTGATTAGCTCTAGTAATTTTCTGGTGGAGTCTTTAGGGTTTTCTATGTAGAGGATCATGTCATCTGCAAACAGTGAGAGTTTTACTTCTTCTTTTCCAATTTGGATTCCTTTTATTTCTTTTTCTGCTCTGATTGCTGTGGCCAAAACTTCCAGAACTATGTTGAATAGTACTGGTGAAAGTGGGCACCCTTGTCTTGTTCCTGACTTTAGGGGGAAATGCTTTCAATTTTTCACCATTGAGGATAATGTTTGCTGTGGGTTTGTCATATATAGCTTTTATTATGTTGAGGTATGTTCCTTCTATTCCTGCTTTCTGGAGAGTTTTTATCATAAATGGATGTTGAATTTTGTCAAAGGCTTTCTCTACATCTATTGAAATAATCATATGGCTTTTATTTTTCAATTTGTTAATGTAGTGTATTACACTGATTGATTTGTGGATATTGAAGAATCCTTGCATCCCTGGGATAAAGCCCACTTGGTCATGGTGTGTGATCTTTTTAATGTGTTGTTGGATTCTGATTGCTAGAATTTTGTTAAGGATTTTTGCATCTATGTTCATCAGTGATATTGGTCTGTAGTTTTCCTTTTTTGTGGCATCTTTGTCAGGTTTTGGTATTAGAGTGATGGTGGCCTCATAGAATGAGTTTGGAAGTTTACCTTCCTCTGCAATTTTCTGGAAGAGTTTGAGTAGGATAGGTGTTGGCTCTTCTGTAAATTTTTGGTAGAATTCAGCTGTGAAGCCATCTGGACCTGGGCTTTTGTTTGCTGGAAGATTTCTCATTACTGTTTCAATTTCCGTGCTTGTGATGGGTCTGTTAAGATTTTCTATTTCTTCCTGGTTCAGTTTTGGAAAGTTGTACTTTTCTAAGAATTTGTCCATTTCTTCCACGTTGTCCATTTTATTGGCATATAATTGCTGATAGTAGTCTCTTATGATCCTTTGTATTTCTGTGTTGTCTGTTGTGATCTCTCCATTTTCATTTCTAATTTTATTGATTTGATTTTTCTCCCTTTGTTTCTTGATGAGTCTGGCTAACGGTTTGTCAATTTTATTTATCCTTTCAAAGAACCAGCTTTTGGCTTTGTTGATTTTTGCTATGGTCTCTTTTGTTTCTTTTGCATTTATTTCTGCCCTAATTTTTAAGATTTATTTCCTTCTACTAACCCTGGGGTTCTTCATTTCTTCCTTTTCTAGTTGCTTTAGGTGTAGAGTTAGGTTATTTATTTGACTTTTTTCTTGTTTCTTGAGGTATGCCTGTATTGCTATGAACTTTCCCCTTAGCACTGCTTTTTTGATTTCTTCTGTGACTTGTTGGTTTTTCAACGGTGTGTTGTTCAGCCTCCATATGTTGGAATTTTTAATAGTTTTTCTCCTGTAATTGAGATCTAATCTTACTTCATTGTGGTCAGAAAAGATGCTTGGAATGATTTCAATTTTTTTGAATTTACAAGGCTAGATTTATGGCCCAGGATGTGATCTATCCGGAGAAGGTTCCGTGTGTGCTTGAGAAAAAGGTGAAATTCATTGTTTTGGGGTGAAATGCCTATAGATATCAATTAAGTCTAACTGGTCTATTGTATCATTTAAAGTTTGTGTTTCCTTGTTAATTTTCTGTTTAGTTGATCTGTCCATAGGTGTGAGTTGGGTATTAAAGTCTCCCGCTATTATTGTGTTATTGTTAATTTCCCCTTTCATACTTGTTAGCATTTGTCTTTTATATTGTGGTGCTCCAATGTTGAGTGCATATATATTTATAATTGTTATAGCTTCTTCTTGGATTGATCCTTTGATCATTATGTAGTATCCTTCTTTGTCTCTTTTCACAGCCGTTGTTTTAAAGTCTGTTTTATCTGATATGAATATTGCTACTCTTGCTTTCTTTTTTGGTCTCTATTTGCATGAGATATCTTTTTCCAGCCCTTCACTTTCAGTCTGTATGTGTCCCCTGTTTTGAGGTGGGTCTCTTGTAGACAACATATATAGGGGTCTTGTTTTTGTATCCATTCAGCCAGTCTTTGTCTTTTGGTTGGGGCATTCAACCCATTTACATTTAAGGTAATTATTGATAAGTATGATCCCATTGCCATTTACTTTATTGTTTTGGGTTCGGGTTTATACACCCTTTTTGTGTTTCCTATCTAGAGAATATCCTTTAGCATTTGTTGGAGAACTGGTTTGGTGGTGCTGAATTCTCTCAGCTTTTGCTTGTCTGTGAAGCTTCTGATTTCTCCTTCATATTTGAATGAGATCCTTGCTGGGTACAGTAATCTGGGCTGTAGGTTATATTCTTTCATCACTTTAAGTATGTCTTGCCATTCCCTACTGGCCTGAAGAGTTTCTATTGAAAGATCAGCTCTTATTCTTATGGGAATCCCCTTCTGTGTTATTCGTTTTTTCCTTGCTGCTTTTTTTTTTCCTTGCTGCTTTTAATATTTGTTCTTTGTGTTTGATCTTTGTTAATTTGATTAATATGTGTCTTGGGGTGTTTCTCCTTGGGTTTATCCTGTTTGGGACTCTCTGGGTTTCTTGGACTTGGGTGATTATTTCCTTCTCCATTTTAGGGAACTATTATCTCCTCAAGTATTTTCTCATGGTCTTTTCTTTTTGTCTTCTCCTATGATTCGAATGTTGGGGCATTTAACACTGTCCTGGAGGTCTCTAAGATTGTCTTCATTTCTTTTAATTCGTTTTTCTTTTTTCCTCTCTGATTCATTTATTTCTACCATTCTATCTTCTACTTTATAAATCCTATCTTCTGCCTCTGTTATTCTACTATTTGTTGCCTCCAGAGTGTTTTTTTTATCTCATTTATTGCATTATTCATTATATATTTACTCTTTTCCCTGGTGGCTCAGAGGGTAAAGTGTCTTGCTTACAATGCAGGAGACTTGAGTTCGATCCCTGGGTTGGGAAGATCCTCTGGAGAAGGAAATGGCAACCTACTCCAGTACTCTTGCCTAGAAAATCCCATTGACAGAGGAGCCTGGCATGCTACAGTCCACTGGGTTGCAAAGAATCAGACATGACTAAACGACTTCACTTTCACTTTACTTTCAGATCCTTGTTAAACCTTTCTTGCATCGTGTCAATCCTTGTCTCCAGGCTATTTATATGTGATTCCATTTTGATTTCAAGATTTTGGATCATTTTCACTATCATTATTCGGAATTCTTTATCAGGTAGATTCCCTATCTGTTCCTCTTTTGTTTGGTTTGGTGGGCATTTATCCTGTTCCTTTACCTGCTGGGTATTCCTCTGTCTCTTCATCTTGTTTATATTGCTGAGTTTGGGGTGGCCTTTCTGTATTCTGGCAGCTTGTGGAGTTCTCTTTATTGTGGAGTTTCCTCTCTGTAGGTGGGGTTGTATGGGTGGCTTGTCAAGGTTTCTTGGTTAGGGAAGCTTGTGTCAGTGTTCTGGTGGGTGGAGCTGGATTTCTTCTCTCTGGAGTGCAATGAAGTGTCCAGTAATGAATTATGAGATGTCAGTGGCTTTGGAGTAACTTTGAGCAGCCTGTATATTGGAACTCAGGGCTGTGTTCCTGTGTTGCTGGAGAATTTGTGTGGTATATCTTGCTCTGGAACTTGTTGGCCATTGGGTGATGCTTGGTTTCAGTGTATGGAGGTGTTTGATGAGCTCCTGTCAATTAATGTTCCCTGGAGTCAGAAGTTCTCTGGTGTTCTCAGGGTTTGGACTTAAGCTTCCTTCTTCTGGTTTTCAGTCTTATTTTTACAGTAGTCTCAAGACTTCTCCATCTATACAGCACCATTGATAAAACATCTAGGTTAAAGATGAAAAGTTTCTCCACAGTGAGGGACATCCAGAGAGGTTCACAGAGTTACATGGAGAAGAGAAGGAGGAGGGAGTTAGAGGTGACCCAAATGAGATGAGGTGGAATCAGTAGAGGAGAGAGCAAGCTAGCCAGTAATCATTTCCTTATGTGCACTCCACAACTGGACCACTCAGAGATGTTCATGGGGTTATACAGAGAAGAGAAGAGGGAGGAAGGAGACAGAGCTGGCCAGGAGGATAAAAGGGGGAATCAAAGGGAGAGAGACAGATCCAGCCAGTAATCAGTTCCCTAAGTGTTCTCCACCATCTGGAACACACAGAGATTCACAGAGTTGGGTAGAGAAGAGAGGGGGTAGGGAGGAGACAGAGACGACCTGGTGGAGAAAAAGGAGAGTCCAAAGGAGGAGAGAGCAGTCAAGCCAGTAATCTTGCTCCCAAGTAAAAATGGGTACTGAAGATTGGGTTCTTAAAGGTACAAAATTGATAACAAATATCAAAAAGCAAAGATTAAAAATCTAGAGTAGACTTTGGAATTTCAAAAATACAATATTAAAGAAAAGAAGAAAAAAAGAAAGAAAAAAGTCACAAAATTATTAAAAATATATATATATGAAGTTTGCTTTAAAAAAAATCAGGTCTTTTTTTTTGCTAAGTAACAGTAGGTTATAAACATGAAAATTAAAGGAGTAATAGACTTAAAAATTAAAAATATTAAAAAAAAGAATGATCATAAAAATAGTAAAAATATATCTAGGACTTTCTCTGGTGTTGTGGGTATTTTGGGGTCAGTTCATTTTCAGATATTTCCTTGGTCCAGCTTATATTTCTCGAGATCTATAGGCCCCTTCCTATGTAGTCGGTACTAATGACAGGGTTTTAATCTGTTGCACCTGTCCCTTCCAAGGCAGTTCCCTCTGTTTTAGCTTCTTCTGTTTGCTGGTCTCTTCAGTGTCTGATTTCCACCCTGACACAAAGGGGGCGGTGGTGGACACTTTTTTTAGGCTCACTTGTTCAGTTGCGCTGTGGGGAGGGAGGGACGCTGCAAACAAATAACACTGGCCTGTGCTCGCAGTGTCTCAGCCACACTGGGCCTGCCCCTGCTCACGGTGCCTGTACCCTCCGTGCCCACATTGTTCAGGCTCTAGGTTGCTCCACCAGGAACCGTCTGAGGCCAGCCCTGGGCTGCATGCACCTCCCAGGTCTAAGCCGCTCAGGTTCAGGCACTCAGGTAGTCCTCAGAGGCGCAGACTCGGTTGGGCCTGCATTTTGTGCCCTTCCCAGGTCCGAGCAGCTCAGGTGATGAGGTGTTTGGCAAGCGCGGTTGCTGCAACTTATCGCCTCCCCCATCCCTGCCGCTTGGTTTTCTGGGTGTACAACCGGTGCACCTTCTCAGGCGGGTGTTGACTGTCCAGAACCCCAAGAAGTCTTAGTTAGCAAAGAAGCCTGCTTGCAGTTTGGTAGATAATGTCTCTCTGGGGCTGCGATTGCCCCATTCCGGCTCTGGCTGCCTGTCACCGGAGGGGGATGGTCTGCAGCCGGCTAGGTCTGTTCAGTCCTTTGTTCTGTGCACAGGCCTGGCAGCGTCTTACGGCTTTTTGCGTGGTAGCTATCTCACGGTCTGGTTTGCTAGCCCAAGTTAGTTCACTCAGATTGCCCTCAGGGCATTCAGGCCAGATCCTTATTCTAAGCAATGAAGCCCTTGCCTCCCTGCCCACCCCCCGCTTGCTAGTGGCAAATGCAGGCGTCTGCGCTGCTGCTCCGCTGAGGGAGTTACCATTGGGCTCGTAATCTGTGGGGTTTAATTATTTATTTATTTTCCTCCCTGTTATGTTGCCCTCTGTGCTTCCCAGGCTCGCCACAGACTCGGCAGTGAGAGTGTTTCCTGGTGTTCGGAAACTTCTCTCTTTTTAAGACTCCCTTCCTGGGACGGAGCTCTGTCCCTACCTCTTTTGTCTCTTTTTTTGTCTTTTATATTTTTTCCTACCTCCTTTCGAAGACAAAGGGCTGGTTTTCTGGGTGCCTGATGTCCCCTGCTGGCATTCAGAAGTTGTTTTGTGGAATTTACCCAGCGTTTAAATGTTGTTTTGATGAATTTGTGGGGGAGAAAGCAGTCTCCCCGTCCTATTTCTCCGCCATCTTCTACTATGAGGTTTTAAAATGCATTTTATGCTGTCCCAAAGATTGTTACAGAATCAACTAAGTATTCATCACGTCCTGAGTGTTGAGAACTGTGGTCAAAAGATGTATAAAACCTCTGTGATCAAAAGAAACATAAAAAGAAGTATTTCCTCCTTCTTGAAGTATATAGGCATGGTTAGGTATTATAGTGTATTATACCTGTAGTCATTAGAGTTCAGCACAAGACAGCACTCATTAAAGTGTTGAGATTTTGAATAGATTTGTTGTAGCAGTTTGGTTAGGGAGGAAAAGTCACCATTACTAGACTCTGAAGTATCAACCATTGTATTGGATAAATTTTAGTAATTTTTTTTTTAAGTACCAAAACCTCCCATGAAGTAACTCATTATCTCCATCCTATAGAAGAGGAAACTGAGGCTTAGAAAGTTTAAGCTACTTGTACAGGTTACAAGCAACTTGTACAGGTCACAGACCTGATTTGTACAGATCAAATTCAAATCCTAATAATCTCCTGTGACCTACTCAGACTATGATCTCCCCACCTTTCTCCAAGACCATTCAGAATGGGCGGGTAAGATTGGCAAGTCTGCGTGGCAGAGCTGTGGCTGGAGTTTAGAGTGTGCCATACAAGATCTGGTGGGTGGGTGGGAGGCAGATGTGTCTGTGTTAGTCAGCATCCCAGAAGGAAAGAGATGGGAGATGCAAGTGGTAATTAAAGAAAGTTTAGTAGAGGGGCTGTTTACAGAGGTGTGGCAAGGTTACAAGAGTCAGCAAGGGGACATGAGGTGCTGGGAAGGATTCCCACTTGCAGGCCTGAAGGGACAGGAGAGGGAGTGGCATGGCGTGAGGCCAGTGTGACCGGAGAAGAGATGCCCCCAGCAGCTGTGGCCACAGTTAGAGGGTCCTGCCAAACTGCATCCAGGTAGTGAGGGAGAGAGCAGAGGGGAAAACCCAACTCCTGGGCCCCCAGATGCCCTGTCCTGCCCCCTGTTGACTGAATGCAGGGGAACCCAGTGGCGCAGTCTGTAGGGGTCAGCTGTGAGGCACAGAGAAGAATGAGAATTGATCTGAGAATAAAGTGAGAATGGCCTACCCATCCTATTGTGGAGAGAGTGAGCAGCAACCCACAGCAGGAGGATGAGAAGCTCCAGGTGACCTCTGCTGGGGGCATCAGACTCACTGGTGTGGAGAGTGGTCTGGGAGGTGGTGGAAGTGAAGTTGAAGGGCACATTGGAAGTCCCAAGCATCAAGATCAGAGACGCCTGATCTTAATCTGATATTCAGTAGTAAGCCAATTCTGTTTCACGTAAGCAAGCCAGAGAACTGGGGAGGAACCCTGGAAGAATGATGAAGGGAAGGAAGGCAGGATGGCTATCTGCGTGTCCACTGGGATGGTGTGAGCGAGTGTGCTGGGTCCTTTGCACAGTTCATTTGGCTTGTTCTGTCTTCCAGTGACCTATGGGATGATGAGCTCCAGTGTGTACTACTACACCCGGATTATGTCACAACTCTTCCTGGACACCCCAGTGTCCAAAATGGAGAAAACTAACTTTAAAACTCTTTCTTCAATGGAAGACTTCTGGAAGGTATTTGCAAATAACCTCTTTATCATTGAAAATTGTTTATTTGACTTCATAAATTCAATTCAGTGGTGTCTACAGATCCTGCTATGCACTTAACACTGGGTGAGATGCTATAAGTTATGGTGAGTTGTTAGCACTTCTGTTGAGAACCTTGCATGTACCTTGTCTCATACCTTACCTTGTTTAACCCCCATTGTAACCTAATAAGGTAAGCACAAAAATCATGTCCCAGATTGTAAATGAAGAAACTAACATACAGAGTGCTTACATGTGTCTAAGAAGTAAGAAGAATGGACTTCTCTCTAGTGTGACAGAGACTTCCTCACCCTAGGTTGTCATTCATTCAGTCATTCATGATGCAGTAAATATCTGTTGCGTATCTCCTAGGATATAAGGCCCATGAGGGCAGAATTTATTGTTTTGTCTTCTTTTACTTCTGTTCTTGTCTCTTTCGTTGATGGTGGCATGTACTCCAGAACAGGGATTCATGTGCCTAGTACAAGGCAGGCACATTCTTTCAAAGATCTCTAATGTAAAATTCAACCCAGCCCCTCCTCAAATTATCACAAATTCCAACGTTAACATTAAAGGATAAGCAATAAGCGATATCATAGGAAAAATATTTAAACTGATCTCGAAGGTATATACAGAATCTAAGAATATGGGAAGGGAATTTGGAGAGAAAATGCTTGTTTCCTCCTGGGGAAATACTTTCTAACATTCTTCTTAAACTCTGGCGTCACAGCTGTTGATTTTAGAGATAGAGGAAATAGATCACAAGAACCAGAGTACACTAAATAATGCTTAAAAATTCTTGGAATCAGAAACCACATATGTAAGTCTTCCCCATTTCAAGAAAGCAAAGCATTCCCTCTCAGTTGACCATCTGATAAAGATAAGACACTGAGAAACAACTCAGTGTGACAAATGTGAGTTTGTCATCCCTAGAGACCAACTAAGATGTCTCACATATACACAGTTCTGTGATGATGAATGCCAAACTCTAAAAACAGAGAGGAGGAAGAAGGGGTGGGGGGCTAGAGAGTTCACAGTATGACAGAAAACTCCAGACAATTTAAAGGTCTGCCAGATAGCAGACTGGTAATCAAGGCGATAGTCTTTTATCTCTGCAATGATAATGAACCATGATTACTATGTGGGATGCTGTTTTAATAAGGGAAAGTGAAATTGATCATGGTTATAGATTCATGCAAACGGCACCACCACCCCCCACCCCCACCCCCTGCCTTTAGAACTAGGGTAAAAATCCAAGTTACTATTTATGAAGTGCCCACTCTGTGCCAGGTATAGCAACCACACAAAAGATAGATATTATAGGGACTTTCCTGGTAGTCCAGTGGTTGAGACTCCACACTTCCACTGCAGAGTGCGCAAGTCCGATCCCTGGTTGAGGAACTAAGATCCCACATGCCACATGATGTGGCCAAAAAATAAAATAAAAAGATAGGTATTACAGATGTTCAAGTCCTTGCAGCTAGCAATTAAATGGTGGAGCACGATTGGAGCAAGATCCAGTTCCTCTGACAGCAAAACCCACCCTTGTCACTCTGCTCTGTTCACAGAGTTGTCAAACTGTAGGTAACACAAGCATTCCAGGAAGAAACAAGGCAGCCTCTGAGCTTGGAGCTTTTCAAAAATGTTGCCTTTGCTTTCAGTTCACAGAAGGCGCCTTGTTGGATGGGCTCTACTGGAAGACGCAGCCCAGCAACAGAACAGAAGCCGACAACCGAAGCTTCATCTACTATGAGAACCTCCTGTTAGGGGTACCACGTATACGGCAGCTCAGAGTCAGAAATGGATCCTGTTCCATCCCCCTGGACTTGAGAGATGAGATTAAAGAGTGCTATGATGTCTACTCCGTCAGCAGTGAAGACCGGGCTCCATTCGGTCCTAGAAATGGAACTGCGTAAGTGTCTGTGGCTTGTGGACCTGGGCCCTGGCTTCTCACGGACATTCATTCCATCATTTTCTGACCCTTCACCAAGGAGAATATGCCCTTAAGGCTTATATTTAAGGCTGTGGCCAAACTTTGGCTTCTCAAGTTTTCTCTACTTTTTACATGCGTCAGCTTCCACATATATATTTTTCAAAAGGCGTAATTATTGACCACATCCCCACAGGCAGAAGGCTACCTGGGCCTTCAGAGGTTTCTTTGAAGATGCCTGGATCCTGTGTTTATAGATCCAGGGCCATGGTTCACTAGGTTGTTACTAGGAAGTTCTTTTGATACAGAAATTCTTTTTTATTAGCTGTTAGAAATAAATTTGTGTTCAGAGTACAATTATTTAAAGTGTATAATAAGTTTTTGAGGCAGTTTTTCTGTCTGGTTTAAAACCTGTTCTCAAATGTGTGTTTATGATTTTGAGTACATATCTACATTGTGTGTATTTGCAGGGATTTTTTAGTGTTCTTTGATAACCATATTTAAAACATCTTGTGTATCGAGGAAGGGCAGTCATTATTTGTAGAATTATTGTAAAAAGTGAGAAGAGCTCTCAGGCTGTCCCAAGGTGGATCTCTTGGGTCATGGGCCCTGGGTAAGTCACTATGGTTAGAATTTTCTTCTAAGCTTTATTAAACTCTTGCAGTTTATCTAGATCCCTTTGTTGGGAACTAAGACACCAGACTCCATATTAGTTGACACACTTGAGGGCAAACACCTTTTCAGTAACCGGGTTCCTTGTCTGTCATCCAGTGCACACCCTCTTTAATGCCCCGGCCTGTAAGAAACAAACTTACTACATATCAGATTTAGAGTAAAGGGACTGAATCCTCAAAACACAATTTTTCCAGGCTGTGAAAAACGATTTTATTCTCTAATGCTCCATTTTCTAGTTCCCGCGAAGTATAAGAAAGAAAGAAAGTGAGGTCGCTCAGTCATGTCCGACTCTTAGCAACCCCATGGACTGCAGCCTACCAGGCTCCTCCGTCCATGGGATTCTGCAGGCAAGAGTACTGGAGTGGGTTGCCTTTTCCTTCTCCAAAATACGTGTTTAAACTGTGGTTCCACTTTATAGATGGAAAGATGGAAAGATGGAGGCTCACTTACTCAAAGTGTTTCTGCTAGTAAATGGAACCATGCTAGGATTTAACCAGCTTGACTCCAAAGCCCATGTTTCTTCTGTGATACCACATGGCTTCTTCCATATTAATTATGTTACTCTGGTGGCTGCTTGTTGCCCTAAGCTTCCTGTCAGGATTCAAGCTTCTTAATGGCAGGGACTCTGTTTTGTTCAACCAGTATATTTCCAAAGCTTTGAACAGTACCTAGAACATCCAAAATGTTCAGTAAATACCTGTTGGATACACAATGAATTAGTGATTTTCCATGCAGGGGGGCTATGAAGGGGTCCTTCCTGCATGTATTTCTAGACCATCCCTGGTCCTGCCAGAATCTGAGTTATTCCCATTTTGCCTTCCCTTCATCACCATACTTCTTGAAAGAAGAGTCTTCACTGCTTCTTCGTTTGCGTTACCATTGATTCACACCTTAATGCTTAAGCCTTTGCCTTTAACATCTCTCTTGGAAGCTACTAGTGGGTTTGTTCTGTTTGCTGATCCACTGGTCCATTACCAGCCTAATCCCCATCAACCCCTCTGCAGGATACGGTCTTGTTGGTTGCTTGTTCTTTTGACTTTGGTGAGTGATAGTGAAATTGAGTTTCTCTTAATTCTACAACCCCCTTCCTCTCTCTTATTTCCAGGTTCTATATTCAGATCTCTATCTTTTCTTTCTTTATACTCTCTCCTTTGGTATTCAGATGGCTCCCATTCTCATCTCTGTTTGATGATTCATTGTTTCTTCAACAAATATACTGAGTTTTAACATGTGCCAGGCGTGTTCCTAGTGAATTCTCCCTTTTCTAGAAATGCCCTTGGTGCTGGCTGGAGTGAAGAAGCAATGTTCTGTCACTGCTAACATTCGAGTGATAGAAGATGAGTCTGCATGCTACATGTAGCTCCCATCGTTGAAAATGCCCCAAACTGAACTCATCACTTTCTTGTTGGATCTGAACTCCCTCCTGTACATGGCACCACCATCTTTGAATTGCCCGAAAAAGACTCAAGTCGTTTTTCAGAGGTCTCCTCTCACTTGCCCCAACTTCCAAATCAGTGCCAGGTTCTGTTGATAGTCGTTGCTGTGGCCCTGTGTCAGTTCTTCCTTTTCCTTCCCACCTCACTGCTCTAGTTCAGGCCTCGTCGCCTCTTGGTTCTTGTAGGGACAGCTGGCTCAGCTGTGTTGGGGTCTGCGGGACCACCCCCAGGTTCACCAAGTTGCTCAAAGAGCTCCCTGGATTCAGCATATATTCACAGCTAAGGTTTATTGCAATGAAAGGATATATGCAAAAGCAGAGAGAGGGACAGGCACATGGGGCAGAGTCTGGAGGAAACCAGGTGCAGTTTGCAAAGGTCCTCTCCCAGCGGAGTTGCGCGGGACATGCTTCCTTCCTCCAGTAACACACTGTGACAACTCATAGGAAATGTTGCTCATCAGAGACTTGGTGCCTGCCCTATTTTACTGGGTGCTGGTCACATAGGCAGGCTCTGCCTGGCACATCCTCAAATCCCAGACTCCCAGAAGCAAAGCAGGCATGCAGCATAAGCCACCTTGTTTTCACAGAAGCCTAGGTACCTCAAGCCACTGTTTCTGGTCAGAGAAAGTGTTTCATCAGTGTAGGGAGCTATTTACCACCTAAATTCCATGTACCAGCTGAGGACCAACCTTGCAAGCAGGGCTTTTTAAGAAACGGTGGTCTAAGACCCACTATGTTGACTCTTTTCTGCCCACAAATTCTCTGTTCCTCACCACTTCAGGCTTGTGGGCAGCCACCAGAGTAACCCTGTTCTTTGCCTCCCAGAAACCTTCTCTTCAGTGACCCTGTGAGGCCCGCCCCTCACTACCTGACCACAGTCTATCTTTCAGCCCTCTCTTCTTCATCATATGGGAGCCAAACCAAACTACTGGCAGACACCTTGTACTTCCTTGGCTCTGCCAGTCTCAGGCTTAAAAATACCATCCCCATCTCCCTATGTAAGTCTGAATCCTGCTTACCTTCCACAACCTATGTTCAACATATTTTCTTCCCAAATCCTTCTCTGATTCACATTTCTCTTCATCACTGAAACTTCAAAGAAGACTAGCTTCCCTCAGATTGGTCCAAGCAATCTCTCTATGCTTCTTCTTTGGTTCTTATTATCTGCTACCTTGTATTTTCATGGTTTAATTACTCTTTATAAATTTGGGAGAGAAAGGATCTTGGTTCATCTTTCTGTCCTCGTTAATGCCAAATCATCATGTGCTTCCCAAGAGCCTCTGGAAATGTCTGTGGATTAAATTCCCAATGCTCTGTGGAGTCTCAACTTAGTTTGGTTTCTGCCAGTGGCACCTGATGAATTTGTACCCGTTTGGGCTGGAATTTCTGGGAGGCCTCCAGTCATCTAGTCCCAAAGTTACCCTGGGAAGGCAACCATATCAGCTGAGGACTAAGAATAGACCTCTGAATACAGACAGTTCTGGGGTAGGTTTCTGACTTTACTGTAAAAAGATTTGAGACAGAACTGAACCTCACTAAGCCTCAGGGCCCTTATTCCTAGCAGGGGGATAATAGCTATTTGAGAATTATGTGAGAAAATGCAAAGCTCCATGGAAAGCACATTACCCAGCTTGATGAGACTTGCATTTATTTTTATCAATACCTATTCTGTCTTACCAGGAACCAGTTGTCTCTGTAATTGCTTCAAGTGTTCCATTGATTTTACCTGTTTGTTTGTTTTTTAATTAGTTGGATCTACACAAGTGAAAAAGACTTGAATGGGAGTAGCCACTGGGGAATGATTGCAACTTATAGTGGAGCTGGTTATTACCTGGATTTGTCAAGAACAAGAGAGGAAACAGCCGCTCAGGTTGCTAACCTCAAGAAAAATGTCTGGCTGGACCGAGGAACCAGGGCAATTTTTATTGACTTTTCAGTGTACAACGCCAATGTTAACCTATTCTGCGTGATCAGGTGTGTATGAAGGGCACTCATTCCTTCCGCTTCTGTGTATTTGTAAATACATCCTAGTCTGGATTTTAAGCCAGAAAACCATTGCCTGCAGTTGTCTGCATGAGAGTGTCAAGGATCAAAAATGATAACAAGGAGGGATGAAAACCAAAAACTTATTGGGATGGGGCCATTTAGGGGAAATGAGTTAGGTTCCCTGAATATTGCAAGTTAGGAAGAATCTTAAGTCAGATCCAGGTTCATCCCAAAGCTGGAACTTTCTCAGATAAAGCACTGTGTTTTGCTGGCATTTATCCTTTCTCATTATGAAGATACTCTGTTACCAAGGAGCCCTGGCATCAAATCTTGTCTCATTTTCCTGAGCTTCCCAGTCTTATACGATGCCCCTGCTACCAGAACACAAGCACAGTAGTCAGGGGCTATGCCTGGGTTGAGCAGGGTACCTAGGTATCTGCTCACACTTAAAAAGATTTACCGAAGATACATAAAGTTCCTCCTACCGATTCTGTGACGTCGCCATCATGACCACTCTGCTGATAGTGAGGAAACTAACAAAAGATCTCACTGGCTTGTTTGGGCCTCTCATTCATCCATTCATTCACCAAACCTTTATTAGACACTTAGTATATGCCAGGCACTGTTCAAGTCTTTTGGCATGCATCAGTGAACAGAATAAATTTCCCTGTCCTTGTAGAGCTTGCATTCAATCAGGAGGAGATAATAAATGATAAACAATAAACAAAAGAAACAAATAGCATGTTAGAGGGTAGTGTGCTATAAAAAAGCAGAACTCTGGAGATTCAGCAGCCACCCACTTTAATCCTCCTTGTGAACACTGCGGCAACATCCAAACACTGCCAACATGAATTACTTGCACATACATTTGTGTTGCCTGTGTTGTGTGCTCGATCGCTCAGTCATGTCCAACTCTTGCAACCCCACCAGGCTCCTCTGTCCTTGGAATTTTCCAGGCAAGAATACTGGAGCAGGTTGCCATTTCCTACTTCAGGGGATCTTCCCAACCAAGAGATCAATCTCCATCTCTTGAGTCTCCTGCCTTGGGAGGCAGATTCTTTACCACTGTGCCATCTGGGAAGCCCTGCACATATGTTTACCCACCAAATAATGAGGATAAATTGTTGTAGTAGCTTTATTTTTGAGACTGAACTCAAACTCTACATTATATAGCCAAGTGGATTTTCCCAGTCTTTATATCTAACTTTATTCACATTAAATTGCATTGTGATTTACATTAAATCAAGTAATAGATATTACTAGAAATGAATGAAAATGTGCTGCAGTTATTATTGAACATCTGATTCTGGTGAGAACAGAAAGAGGATAAACACAAGCAAGCAACTCTGACTGACATTTAAGGAAGTAACATATATATAGAAGGTATAAATGAATATGTCTCACTTCCTCACCATAGTTCACGAGTGAATATTGTCAAGGCAGTTGCTTCATTCTTCTGCATTGTTGCCTCAGTATCTGGAGGGGTTGACCATGCAGAACCAGAACGGGCAGAGAGAGATGACTCAGCACGCAGAGGCCGCTTCCTGCCCTTGCGAGTTTACACTGAGGCTGTCACAAGGCTCTTCATTTCAGTATTGCTCTCTGGTTTGTGGTTCTCACTCCTACTCTCTAGCACATCAAATAGGAAGGAAACAGAATACTGATACTATGAAGGAAGGAAAATGTTTCACGCTTTGACCAATTCTAATTTGCTGTAGACCCTGCGTCTGCTTGAGTGTTGCTCATGCTTGAGCCTTAGATACTCAGGTTCTAGAGGTCCTGTCCTGTCTATCCTGTAATGGGAGAGATAGTTATGCCTAATAGTTGACTGGAGGTCTTTTTAAAAGTCTTAAAGTCAAGGGTCTAGAGAGTCTATTTCTAGTGTGAAGGGAAATTATACCATTAAGTGAATCATTTAACCTTCTCACTGTGACACCTGCAAAGGTGATTTGGCAAGAAGCATCTTCATTTCAATTATGATAAAGCACTAAAGACAGTGCCTTCAGTGTGAATGTAAAAACACATGTTACTGTTTCAGACAATCAGACATTTACTAAGCACTAATTCACTATAAGGTTCTAGGAAGTTCCAATAACAGAAAGGCTTTCCTAAGCAAATATTCAATGTTGATTCACCAAATGCATGAATGAGAAACTCGTTCCGTATCTTTATCTGTAGACAAAACAGACATCCTACTTCTCAGCTGGGCCATAGGTGTTTTGAAAGATGACACAAACTTCTTACGTTCTTCATTGCCTAGTTGAATGACTTACATTTGATGTAAGTCTGAGAAAGGCTTGTTTGATTAATTTCTGTATTTGGAAAACAATTATACAGCATTCTGAGTAGTATGACTACCAGAAAAGTAAATGGGAGACTGAGGAGAAATAATCTCTTTGGTCTGGGAGGATTTGGGAAGACAAAATTTGTTCTTCTTATGACACAGAATTCTACAAGGAGGGGGTTACTGGCTGTGATAAGAACATTTTGTCACTTGTTTGGAGTGACTTGTGGTGGTCATCCCAAACTAGGATGACTGGGGCTTCCCAGGTGATGCTAGTGATAATGATCCCACCTGCCTATGCAGGAGATATAAGAGTTGCAGGTTTGATCCCTGGGTTGGGAAGATCCCTTGGAGTAGGAAATGGCAACCCACACCAGTATTCTTGCCTGCAAAATCCCATGGACAAAGGAGCCTGGCGGGCTACAGTCCATGGGGTTGCTAAGAGACACGATTGAGCGCACATGCACAATTGGGGTGACTTGTGGTTGCAGTTTTATTACCTTCTAGTGCAGGGACAGAGTAGATAATGTTCTTCCCTGACTGCATCCATGTGGTGTTATTGATGTTATTGTTTTAATTGTTCTTATTACAATGCAGGTTACTGATCGAATTCCCAGCAACAGGAGGTGTGATCCCATCTTGGCAATTTCAGCCTGTAAAGCTGATCCGCTATGTTACAACTTTTGATTTCTTCCTGGCAGCCTGTGAGATTATCTTTTGTTTCTTTATCCTTTACTATGTGGTGGAAGAGATATTGGAAATTCGCATTCACAAGCTACACTATTTCAGGAGTTTCTGGAATTGTCTGGATGTTGTGATCATCGTGGTAGGTTGGAGAACAACACCAAATCTCCTCTCTGTTTTAGAAGCGTGTTAGAGTCTCTGCTGTCCTCACTGTTTTGGGTCTTTATCTTCCTGAAGGAGAATCTAAAGTTCTCCTCTGTGATAACAGCTTCAGTGTTCCTAATTGTCTCATTTTGCATGAGTAACCCTTCTGCATATGAAGTGGAGAGGCATTTACAATAGGCTGTTGTTTGGCCACACTAATAAGAAGAATAGCTTAGTAATTCATATTTGGCTTTGGCATGCCATCCGAGATGTGGGAGAGATTACAATGTTTTGTTTATTCTGTTTTGGTAGTGGTGTAATAGGTACATTTGCAAAATCCTACACATCATAGAATTTTAAATATTTGGATAAAAATAAATACAAACAGAATTCTAACACTTTCTTATCACTTGTGTAGGAGTTTTAATATTTTCTTTCTTGTTGATATCATGAAAGTTGAGGCTAGTTTTTTGGCTCAGCAGCCACAGAATTTTGCAAGTATTTTCTTGGAAACTTGCTTCCCTATGCTGTTGTTATTTTTTTTAACTCTTAGTGCTGACAAGACCACAGATCAGACAGTGTGCTTTTATAAGTACAGGAAACAGTTACTAGAACCCTACTTCTCCTTTGAAACCTTTTCTGACCCTGTAGAAATAGGGCATGCTTTCTGTGAAGCTTATATCAAAAAAAGAAAATTCTTTGGTAGAAAGAGATGAGAATCTCAAAACTCGGAGTCACATAATGACCCAAACTCTCATAAATTCACTTTCTTCTCTTTTCTCTCTCATTCTCTATTTTGAAGGAAGAGTCTCAAGGAAATTCAGTGTCTTTCTATGATATGACATTGATGGGCTTCCCTGGTGACTCAGCTAATAAAGAATCCGCCTGCGTTGCAGGAGACCTAGGTTCGATCCCTGGGTTGGGAAGATCCCCTGGAGAAGGGAACGGCTACCCACTCCAGTATTCTGGCCTGGAGAATTCCATGGACTGTATAGTCCATGGGGTTGCAAAGAGTCGGACACGACTAAGTGACTTTCACTTCACTTTATTTCCGTATTTTTATAAACATTTGCCCTGGGCAGAGCTAAAACAAAGGGTACCTAGTGAGAGTTGGTAAAAGTTATTTTTAGATTCAGTCAGTCAGCCATTTTCTTTCAGCTAAGTCTATACAGAAAACACTTATCAGTATATTCCAAAAAGCTCAAAGGAAATATTCCTACCACCAGTGCAAAAAATACTAGGTTAGGACTGGGACTCCTTTACAGAGAAGAAAAGGAAGGTGGTGAGGTGTTCTTTTTCATCTGTGGTTGGCAGTCAGTCAGGTCTTGACTCTGATAATCACCAAGACAGCCATCCCAGCAAGGGCTGATGAAGTGGTCTGTGACCACGAGAAAGAAAGAGAATGAACAGCAGAGGTCACAGCGCTTGCCACAGCCCAGCTGCCAAGGATTCACGATCTGCATGCGGGCCAGACATTTCTGGTTGACCCTTAGCACTTTGCACACATACACGTTCACCCAGTGGTGATGGATGCAAGTAGGGCCCAGTATTACCCTCAAACCTGGTTTTATAGCCCAGAACCAAAGCGGATATGAAGAGTTGTACGGTCATGAGTTAAAGGACAGAAACAAGCAAGGGGGACCTCTGGGCTACGTCTTCCCACTGCAAGCCTTCTCAAACCCTCTGTGCCCATCATTCCACCATCTAAGACCAAGCTCCTTCTTTTTTTCTCACGAGCACTCCTTTTAATACGTCTCGATTCACCCTTCACCTGTGTTGCGTGATGTCAGCTTCTTTGAAGGTTTTGGTACTATTTGTCTTTGTGTGTTTATTTGCTCTTGAACCAGAGTAGAAGTTTCTCGAAGACGAGGTGTGTACTTCTTACTTCCATTTGTTCCTCTTGATCCCTGCCACAGTGCTGTATGTGCAGATATCTATGTATTTGTTGAATAAAGGAAAGGATAGATGGCTAGAGAGTGAGGAAATAGCCCCACAAATGAAAACAGAGAGTGAGATGAGGCCTGAGAAAGCAGGTGGCAGAAAAAACAGAAGGCATTCCTGTGTGATTTGTTTTGTAATAAAGTGACATCTCGGGTGTGTGCACACACACGTGCTCTCACTGAATTCTGTTTCTAACTAGGGAAGTGCAAGCAGTGTATTGTTTCACTTTTTATGGCAGTGCTTAACACTTTCTCTCTGGGTGTGTGAGTGACTTTTATGAATGCCATTGGGTGAATAGAGTGGTGAGCCCTAGAACTAATACACTGGTGAAGGAAAATAAACTAGTCATTTTAAGGTGAGCTATAGATTTCTAGAACACTGTAATAAAATCTTTGTTTAATCTTTTGTTTTCCAGCTGTCAGTGGTCGCTATAGGAATTAACATATACAGAACATCAAATGTGGAAGTTCTGCTACAGTTTCTTGAAGATCAAAATACTTTCCCCAACTTTGAGAATCTGGCATACTGGCAAACACAGTTCAACAACATAGCTGCTGTCATAGTGTTTTTTGTCTGGATTAAGGTAATTTATAAATTTCACATTCAGATTTTTAATATTTTTTCTTCTTTTTGGTAGTGTGAGTCACAGAAAGTGTTGAAGGACCTGAATTTGCTTCTGTGGCGAAATTGAAGTAGCCAAAGCTGCTCCGTGTATTATGACTGAAACAAATGAGCAGGACTCTCGTGATCTTTTATCTCACTGTTGAATGGGGCTCCTGGTTGCTTGCACTCTTGCAAGAACTATCTTTGTAGGTTTTGTTTAATAAATGCATTAAGAGCCCCTATTCAGTGTGTCTGCTGGCCTAGGGCCCCTGGCTGTACGGAGACAGAGACGGGTTCGAATTTTACCTGATGTGGGGTGACCAGGTGAAGGAAAAGGAACTAAGAAGGGGGAAGGGTGGGGAAATGGAAGGGAGAGAGACTGCATTGGAAATGTTCTCTGGAAACATTGCCTCCTTTCCAGGTGGAGGTCTTAGGGAAGCTTTACCTAGAATTGAGATTGGACAGACACCTCCTCCAAGTAGTGCCTTCAGGACTCATTTCCTTCTTCTAAAGCATCACGTGCATTTCCTTGTATGTGAAAGCGTGAGTCATGTCATATACAATAAGCCTCAATTCTGGAGATGCAGGAAATTTTAGTTCTTAGACAGCTGTCAGACTGTCACCAGTTAAGTTTTGTGATTGTGCCATCCAGATAGTAACTGCTGTTAGTCACAAGTGACTAGATTTTCATTTAAATTTTAAAGTTGTATTGAAGAGCACCTTATAGAAGAGACTTTCCAACAGTTACTTATTTTTCAGAATGATATTCATAGCTGGAAGGCCTGAGATTTATCAGGGGGTTTAGACCTTGTCCTGAGTCTCTCATTCCATTTTTTCATTTACATATTTGTTCAAGAGAAACCATCACTAACATACCAAGCCATTATCACAAACCGTAATAATAATCACAATTTCGTATAAATAGTGCTGGGAGCTGTATTAAGTAATGTTACAACAACCATCAAAAATGTCTTGTTATGGCCAGAAACAGTTTATAAGAGGTCTTTAAGTAAAATGCTAGATATTTGCTTTCAGTATGTGCCTCAGGCTGAGTGTTTAATTTAGTGCTTCACCTGTGAATATTTTACTCCCAAGACCATGGGAACCATTAAGTTCTTTAAGGCAGGGATCAGAACTCTACTTCTGATGGATCTCTCCACGTCCTTCCACCAGGGCTCCTAGCTAGAACTGTGTGGGATTCATGCCCTCTGGGCTGGAGCTGCCCAGTTGGGGCTGCATCCTCAATGCCTTGTCTACAGAAATGCACAATGTGGCTGTGCAGTCAGAGCCTGGTACAGATCCTCACTCTGTACCCTGGCCAATGCCTGGCACACAGTTGATGCCCAGTAAATAACAGTTGATAATATTCAATAAGTATTTTCTGGAGTTTTTTTAACTAGTGTTTTTTTTAGCTTAACTCTTTTTGTTTTTGTTGGACTATAGTTAATTTACAGTGTGTTAGTTTCAAGTGTGTAGCAAAATGATTCAGTTTTATATATATATATTCAGATTCTTCTCCATTATTCCTAGAGAAGGGAACAGCTACTCACTCCAGTATTCTGGCCTGGAGAATTCCATGGACAGAGGAGCCTTGCAGGCTGCAGTCCATGAGGTTGCAAAGAGTCAGACACAACTGAGCAACTTCCACTTTTCCATTATAGGTCATTGCAAAATATTGAGTATTGCTCTCTGTGCCTTACCTAGCTAGTTTTCATTTGTGGGTTTTTTCTCTTTTAGTCTTTCTAGGGGAGAAATATCAGTGATCATTTTAATTATAATTAAACTTGTTTTCTCTGTGTTTTATCCAACATGTGAAATATAAGTGACATGAGGGCAGGGGCTTTGCTCTGTTCACTGGTGTATTCCCAGCTCCAAGAACAATGTCTGGTATATGGTATTCCCTCAACAAATACTTCGTGAATGGGATAATATAAGTTGCTGGATTTGGAAAAAAAAAAAAACATATTTTTTGTCTCTCTCTTTTTTTGCTGTAAAATATACGTGGAAAGTTTACCATTTAAACTACTTGTAAGTGTATAATTCAGTGGTATTAAGTATCTTCACAGTGTTGTGAACCATCACCACCCTGCATTTCCAGAACTTTTTCATCATCCACACCGCAACCTTTTTATCCGTTCAACACTAACTCCCCGTTTCCCTGTATCCACTCAACACTAACTATTTCTCGCTTTCTGCTGCTCCTGGGAACCTCTATTCTCCTTTTTTGTCTCTATGAATTTCCCTACTCTAGGCACCTCATATCAGTAGAATCATGTTTTTGTGTCTGGCTTATTTCACTTAGCACAGTGTTTTCAAAGTTCACTCATGTTGTAGCATGCATCAAAATTTCATTCCTTTTTAGGGCCGAATAAATATCCATTGTGTGTACATACCACATTCGTCTGTGGTATATTTTGTGGTGCTGGGTAATGTGGTATATTACCCATTCATCTGTGTATATTTTTCCTCTCTTGTGCAGCTCTTCAAATTTATCAGCTTTAACAGGACCATGAGTCAGCTCTCTACAACCATGTCTCGATGTGCCAAAGACCTCTTTGGCTTTGCAATGATGTTCTTCATTATTTTCTTAGCATATGCTCAGTTGGCATACCTTGTCTTTGGCACTCAAGTTGATGACTTCAGTACTTTCCAAGAGTGTATGTAAGTATATATGAAATGAAGAAGACAGATTTAATCAGAGAAAACACTGCCTTCTCAAGGGTAAAGAAACCGTCATGGGGGCTGGGTAACTACCAAATATTTAAAAGTAGTGGTTTAAAATGAGAATCAATTCTCTTTCCAAAAACATTAACCCACCAATGCAGTTGTGACAATAATTTCTGAAATGCTAATGTTTAAAATAGAGCCTAAAAGTACCATAGTAAGATATAGAATAATAGTTATCATAAACCAGCTCTGTCCCAAAGAATGAGGTCTACTCAGCACCAAATGCAGATGGTAGCATTTAAGACACAATTTGCCTCTATTTTTATACCTATCAAATATTGTTGCCATACATTTAAACTTCAGCTTATTTTCTAAGAAAAAAAAAGCTATTTCTAATATTCGAGGAGAAGCACAAACCAATACAGGAATTTTCAGGTTTTTTCCCAAAATTCATAAATACAATGTTAGAAACAGGTAAAGTAGCCACTATCAGACTTCCATGGCCTGTAGAAAGAAGTTAGGAAAGATGATGGTCATGGTAGTAGAAGTTAACAGGGCTTTGTGTACAAGAATGCCTAAATAATGTTACTGTTTCATGAAAGTTGGGAATGGAAACAGTTTTACCGATTAAGACCCAGCATCTGGCAACACACAGCAGTTCTTGACCCCACTTTAAGTGCATTGAGAATATTGGATCTTCAAACACATACAATTTTGGCTATCCTTCAAAAATCTTTTTTTCTTAAGAGATTTTAAATTCATATGCAGGGTGACCATTGTGAAGATTTAGAGTTATCATCTTTTACCCAGATTATGTATTAAATTCTTATAGTCAATTGCTTTATAAGTCATCTAATAATAATTACTATGTTTTCTTTTTAATGAAATGAAAATAACATTTTGCATGAAAGCATATTGTTTTTATTCTAGAAAGCTTTTAATTGCTCATATAAGTAGCAAGAGTTTTCCCAAGGGGTTGACAGTTTTCTGTTATTTGGCAGCTTTCTACATTGATTTTTACAAAAGGTCCAAAAGTATGAAATTATCTTTTGAGCAATGTTATGTCAAAAGAATGCTGGACACTCTATGTGTTTGTATTGTGGTGTTGTGTTTTGTTTTGTTTTTATAGCTTCACTCAATTCCGTATCATTTTGGGTGATATCAACTTCGCAGAGATTGAGGAAGCTAATCGAGTTTTGGGACCAATTTATTTCACTACATTTGTGTTCTTTATGTTCTTCATTCTTTTGGTATGTACACTTTGGTTTATAGTGAGGTGATTGAAACTTCATAAATCACCATCATGAATCATCTTTTCTTTTCTCTCACACTTTATTCTCAATCAGTTTTTTAAAGACCTGGGAAGTATAGAAAAAAGTAGATATTAGAAAACATGTTTTATTTCTCATTCATTCACAGTTTTAAGTCTTCACCAAATATCTTTTCCATGATCTTTCATCTATATATATGTACTCAATTTTAAAAAAAAGTAAATCAAGTGCAGATTTATAGTTACCTAAGATAGTGCTTTGCCTAAGAAGTAGAATTTGCTTACACGCTTTTTTTTTTAACACAAATGTCAGCACTTTCATGATCGCTTGCTTGCATGACTTTTCATTCCTCTCCTTCTTCTTTTCTTTTTTAAAAATAGAAAATGACAGAGCAAGCCAGATGCAGGGTACCAGGAGTGACCTTTGAGTGAATTGTTGTTTGTCGAGGTCAAGATAGGTTGTTTTAACTTATTCATATTTCATATATCTAGAGACTGCATGCAAAGAATATTTCAAATTTTAATTTAAAACTAAATCTCACAATGAATGGAAGTTGTTTTAAATTTTATTTTCAAAAATATTCCTCTTATTCTCTTGGTTTGGTACAAATTCAGGTTTTTAGCATTTTGGTCTTTAATTAAGTTTTTTTGAAAGGCATTTTGTTCTTTATCTTAGCATTTATACATTTATTTGTCCACTCCACTAAGTATTAAGTTAGCTTAACCTGAGCTGTGGGTATTTTTCATTTTAAACACTATCACTTAAGATTTTCCTTACATTAACTATATCTTAAGAAAAAAACAGTGTTTCCATTTTTAGTTGATTTTGTAAAGATCCTTTGTATACAGTTCATTATTTCAGTTGTAGGAGCTCCAGAGTTGGTCCAGGTATTTAGTGGTCAAGTATATGGTGTTTACTGATTGAGAATTAGATGTATTTTAATTGGACTGAAAGAATCAGGAATAGCATTTATATCTTGCTGTCTGTATGTATCATGATTAGTTTTAAACTTAAGCCTCTTAAAGGTTTCTGTTTCCTGTCATATATTAAAGAAAAAAATAGAAGAGTAACCCTTTGTCACTCTCTCACATTAGTAATATTTTGAATTCTGAAGCATCTGAATCCCAGAGTCTCTACTAAGAGAGCAGAAATCAGGAATTGAGAGTTCTGCGGCAGACCCTTTAGTCGACTGCAGGCCGCTAAGTTTTCTCCGTACATCAGTCTGCCAGAGAGAGACATGATCATAGCAATTGGAAATGCTCAAACGCAGACATATTTGAATGTTAGCTTCTAACAGGCAGTGCCTCCTAAGTTGTTCAGTCATTTTATCAGATCAATGCCTGGAACATGAAAAGCTCTTAGTTTTTGTCTTTATACTGAAATATTTATTTGTACTACTTCACAAAAAGGAATTGTTCTCCCTGTACCCTCCAGAGAGAGGGGAGGCTACTATCAATACAAATCTTTTTTTTTTTTTTTCCTTGTAAATGGCAAGCCGAGGGCAGGGCTGGCCACCGTTCTGAGATGACTGCCAAGTGTTAATCTATTGCCCCCACTTAAGAAACCACAGTGGTATGAACTGGCTTGGCTTAGCCAGGAGCAAAAGCCCCTCCATCCACAGGGAAAGACCTCCTATTCAAAGTCCACCCCTCAGTCAAGAGACGCAAAATGGAGAGGCCGTGAACTTCCTCTCCCCACACCTTCAAGAACCATTCTAGCCACTTTCCATTTTTTGAAATCTCTTCAGAAGAAGAGATTTCACTATAATCCATTTCCACTGACATTTGCAGGCATTAGTTATTGATCATTTGGAAAAGAGACATAAAGCATTAGATGCCTGTGTGGGAAGAACGAAGCTGGGTTACAGTCCACTGACTGCAGCTGTCTGCCCTTATTATTGAACATGAAGCCACAAACTTCTGTGTATTTTATATTCTGCTCTCATTTCTGATACAGAATCCTAAATGATATTCCTCCTTAATTCATAGAGATTTAGTAGCTCATTAAAATAATGGAGCTCTGATTTGTTTATTCATCAGTCATCAATAAATATTTATGGAGCCACCACATTTCAGGCTATATACTGGGTACTGGGGATGCAAGCTCTTGCCTGGAAAATCCCATGGACAGAGGAGCCTGGTGGGCTGCAGTCCATGGGGTCGCGAAGAGTCGGACACGACTGAGCAACTTCACGTTCACTTTTCACTTTCTAGGAGAAGGAAATGGCAACCCACTCCAGTCTTCTTGCCTGGAGAATCCCAGGGATGGCAAAGCCTGGTGGGCTGCCATCTATGGGTCGCACAGAGTCGGACACGACTGAAGCGACTTAGCAGTAGCAGGGGATGCAAGTAGTAAGGAAAATAGATACCAACCCTCCTCTCGTGACGGTTCTGTGGACTCGTATGGAAAACAGACATAATACACAACTGTGTAGTCACAAACCGTAGTTACATGCTAAAAAGGAAAACCAAAGGAAGAACATGTTAAAGAAGGACCTTATCAATTAGGTGTGATACTTTGAGAAAATCCACTGGAAACAGGCATTGGAAATGCAAACCATTATAGTGGGGGAGGGAAAAGTCAGGAAAATGGACTAACCACTACTGAATGATAATAGTAGCTATAAATAATGTAGCACCTGCCATCTGTTAATTCTGTCCTAAGTCCTTTACATAGATGAACTCATTGATCCTTACCACAGATCTGTAGTGGAAATACTACTATTTCTCCCATTTTATAAATGCAAAAACAAATAAATTTTAGAATGAAGAATAAAAGAATGAATATAGTGTGGCAGTGCCAAGGTAGAAACCCAAGTTTGCTTGACTTCAAAGTCTATGTCTTTCCCACTGAGCTTTTCTTGACTATCTTTTCTGCTAGGCCTGCCTACCATGTTTCTATTTGCGGAGGTCTTTTTAACTACTTAAACTATGTTCTGTGAACCTCAACTATTATAACAGTATTTGAAATAAGCATAGATTCCACTTGTCTGGCTTGACTACTGAAATTTGAGAACCTATTTAGAGTTCTATACCTCTAATAACTTATGTCAAGTGAAAAATGTACAGAACATAGATAAGCAAAAGTAATAAAATACCCCCACCATTCCTAGGTAAATACGTTAATATTTTGTTGTATTTCATTCTTGTCTCTTTTTGGAAAATATTGCATTTGTAAGTAAGAATATATATTGCATTTTTATTTGCCATAACAAAGGAAAAACTAATTTTCCCAAAGAATTTGGTAGCAAAACTATTAATTGATGACTTCATGAAACAGATTTTTTTTAAAAAAAAGGTCAAATGTGTCCAATTTTAGATTGATGTTTACAAAATATATTTAGGTTTCTTCTTTAATCTCTAAATTTCTTTGATGTACAAACAGAATATGTTTTTGGCCATCATCAATGATACTTACTCTGAAGTTAAATCTGATTTGGCCCAGCAGAAAGCTGAAATGGAACTCTCGGATCTTATCAGAAAGGTATGACAAGCCCTAATTCTCAGAATCATTTTATTTTCTACGTGAAATAAATGTTGTTTCAGCCAGATTGCCAGATCAACATGATCATTTAAAATAAAGAATAGGTTGCTATGTTCCAGGAATAAGTTAAATGTTCTCTACGTTGGAGACAGAGATAGACACACTGCTATCTTGGATTTAAATTCTGGGAATCCTTTAATGCCCTAGAATTGAATTCTCAATAATCTCTTGCCTCTTAAGAGCTTAGCTGCTGGGTTCATCCTCTTTATTTATTTTGACACCTTCTCTAGTCAGCTCTCACTTTTAGATTCAGAGTTCAGAATAAATGGGAAGAGAAGATTATATAAAGACATTTTCCCTTCTTCTATCTTAATTTTGATTTTTTAAAAAAGCAAAGAAGTTTTAGAGGCAAATATTTTGTTGTTCACACTTTACCCTTGACCTTCCAGGGAAGTTTTAAAAGTCAAAGGAAGAAGTCCTTGGATCAAGTCCACAGCCTAAGGTCCTGAGAACTTTCACTTACGCACCTTCTCAGGAAGTGTTTAATTGTTAAATGGAAGGGCAGGACAGGAAAGCTGGGCAACTTTGTTCTTCTCCATGTGACTTCTTTACTTGATTTAAAGTATAAAACTTCAGCAACAACAAATAACTACATCTGAAGTACACAGCTTGTTGCCAGTCATCATTCTGTGGGATACAGTGGTTCCTTGACCATAATATTTTTTTGTTTGGTTCATAACACAGGACAATGTTGTCTGTGAATCATGTTGAAACAGAGAACTTCCGCTTTGTAAAACAAAGACCCCTGGACAAGACCTAACATTTGTGTTATCCTGAATTTTACATAACAGTTGGTTATATTCCAGCAAATCCCCAGGGTAATTACAAGCAGTCTTTACTTTGCTCTTTGGGTCTGATGTGTACAGTTTCAGTGATTTCAGTTAAATAACACCAGCCTTTCAACACAGTTCAAATTTCAGTTACTGCAGGATACTGACTGAGTATTAGTATACAGTACAAACTTCACTTTCAGTTATCACAGTATAGTTCAGTTATCATAGCATATTAACTGTGAGTAATAGCAGGAAGGACAAACTTCACTACCAGCTCTGTAAGTCATCACACAAATAACAAATGTGCATCATCGTCAGTGACTCATAATGTCACTTCTTCCAGAGTCAAGGGTTGGTCCCTGAGCATCTGCTATTCAGCTTATGCACAAAATTTATAGTCATGTTGCCTCCTTATCTCCCAGTGATAAACCCATGTGACATTTTATAAATATGCATAATGAAAGGAAAGAATACGCCAGCAAAGAGGAAAGTATAGCAAAGAAACAAAGAATGATAATGCTGGAAGTGAAATTGAAAACAAACAATGGATTTTTAGAAGAAATACATAGCTGGCCATGGGAGTGTTGACATTGCTCTCAAGAGCTTGAGAGCAGCCAGATGGTACTAGTGAAGGCATGTTTATCAACATAAATGAGGAAAGAGATTGTGACAAATAGGATGAAGATGTCTTTATGCTGGCAACTAATTTCACATTAAAGGGGCTCCAGTACTCTTGCCTGGAAAATCCCATGGACAGAGGAGCCTGGTAGGCTGCAGTCCATGGGAGTCGCAAAGAGTCGGACACGACTGAGCGACTTCACTTTCACTTTTCACTTTCGTGCATTAGAGAAGGAAATGGCAACCCACTCCAGTGTTCTTGCCTGGAGACTCCCAGGGACGGGGGAGCCTGGTGGGCTGCCGTCTGTGGGGTCGCACAGAGTCGGACACGACTGAAACGACTTAGCAGCAGCAGAGATATTTCACAACTTCGGAAGGGCAAGGGATAAAATATTGGAAGCTGATCCAGTTTAAGAAAGGATTATAACTCATCAAGATGTAGAAAAGATGCTCACTTAATAGTGTATGTTATACAGTAACAAGAAGAAGGCAATTATTGTTTGGGGTACTCTGAATAAGTTTCTTACAAAGAAATAAAACTTCAGTTTTCAATGTTTCTACTGTTTAAAATGTCAGTGTACTAAAATAATCATTTTACTCTTTTTAAAATCTCCCCATAGATTTGTAGCCTACACCGAGGGAGTTTTTAATGTTTTAACAAAAGTTTCAAAGGTCACAGAACAGTCATACTTTTTCCCATTGATTAATTAACATTACTTCACACAGTCGCACTGTCTTTTGTACAGCCCCGCGCTGCCATGTATAGTAAGGACTGCAGTGTATAGTGAAAAATCCTCATCTCCTTGTCACTGAAGTGTTTTTTACACTCATGACTTAGGAAAAGAAATTATCAACTATAAGATAATATAGAAAATAATTAATCTATGACTCGGGTTTCTTCGTTTTCTCAAGAAATATTGCACATTCCTACATACTCTGAGGCAGACAGCTGTGGAATGTACTGACTTTTGTCCTGTACACTAAACTTGAATATAAACCAAAAGATCCCTAGTTTTTCATTTACTGAAAGACCTGACTCTTCCCACATGCTGCTGCTGCTAAGTCACTTCAGTCGTGCCCAACTCTGTGCGACCCCATAGACAGCAGCCTACCAGGCTCCCCCATCCCTGGGATTCCCCAGGCAAGAACACTGGAGTGGGTTGCCATTTCCATCTCCAATGCATGAAAGTGAAAAGTGAAAGTGAAGTCACTAAGTCGTGTCCGACTCTTGGCGACCCCATGGACTACAGCCTACCAGGCTCCTCCATCCATGGGATTTTCCAGGCAAGAGTACTGGAGTGGGGTGCCATTGCCTTCTCCCTTCCCACATGAGCTTCATGGAAAACTCAGGATGTGTCTGTCATTTATCCAACCTGCACCTGTTTTGTGGTCCATTTATGTCAGATACTGTTCTGGTCACTGCGTTTACAGTAGTTACCACTGTAATCGAAAGGCAGAACAAATGAAAAAGGAGGATAAACTAAAACAGCCTTTCTTTCTGGCAGGGTTACCATAAAGCCTTGATCAAACTAAAACTGAAGAAAAATACTGTGGATGACATTTCAGAGAGTCTGCGGCAAGGGGGAGGCAAGTTAAACTTTGATGAACTTCGGCAAGATCTCAAAGGGTAAGAATCTCAGTTTGCCAGTGCTGGGAAAGTCCTTATGTAAAGATAAATCCTTAGTGCCAAGTCTCCTTCTAGCCCAAGTGCTCATAGAGACACATTTGTTTCAGAGGTGGGTGTCTTTCTGGAATGTATTCTAAGAGAATGGCCCTGACTCAGCAGTTTCTCCTTTCCTCCTGCATGTCAGTGTGTCTGTGTTTGGGATGGATCGTGTGCACGGATGAGTTCATCTGTAACCTCTCACTAATTTCAGGAAAGGCCATACTGATGCAGAGATTGAGGCAATATTCACAAAATATGACCAGGATGGAGACCAGGAACTGACTGAACATGAGCACCAGCAGATGCGAGACGACTTGGAGAAAGAGAGGGTGGGTCTGGTTTAGGAGAACATGATTGGTTCAGCACCTGCAATATTTCAAACAGCTTATTAAGTAGTGGGTTGTTGGGAGCATATGTGTGTCTCTCTTTCCCTCTATCTTTCTCTCTCTCTCTCTCCCTCTCTCGTTCTCTCTCTCTCTCCATTGATGTAGTAGTACCCTGCCTACTCCGAAAAGGATATATAACACCATAATATATTGAAATGCATTAAGTTAGCATAAGTGTAGAAAAAAAGAGTGAAGTGGAACAAAACTGAGATATAAAGGCAAACCTGAATGAAACTAAAAAATGCACTTCACAAAAAAATATACTTTTTAATTTTTAATTGATTTTTAATTGGATGATAATTACTTTTTAATGTTGGTTTCTGCTGTACAGAAACATGAATCAGCCATAAGTATACATATACCCTCTCCTTCCTGAACCTCACTCCTGCTACCCACATCCCACCCCTCTAGGCTATCACAGAACACCAGGTTGAGCTCCCTGTCATGCCTAATAAGATTGAGCAGCAGATTTAGCCCTAAGCTTTCTAGTAACCCATTTGACGAAAACTTTGAGTAGTTATATACTTCACAGTGTCCATGAGAATAAGGAAAAAAGATTTCTCAGAAGAGATAAATTTAGTTGTTCTCTAAATTATCATGTATAATAAAATAAAACTAACCAAAGCCTTCCATTTGAATACTTACTATGAAACTGTTAAAAATAAGCTTATATGAGCTTTTATAATCAGAAAAAATAACTTAAAATTTTAACATTAACTTTAAAAGTAAATAGTTAAATACACCCCAGAAAATCCATGCTAATTGAAATGCAGAGAATGCAAATGAATGTTACGCAAAAGTCAGTTCCTATGAGAAGACAGTATAGAACAGTGGGTTTGAAATGCTGCTCCACAAGACAGTGCCCTTAAGTGGAAAAACTTCACCAGTCATAGTGAAGTATGAGCAAGAAGACAATGAATAATATTTTCACGTGGCTGTATTTAGCCAGAATTCTTACTCTGAGATGGTATCCTTCCTTACTTCGTAGCTATTAACATGTGTTCCCTTTTATGAAAAGGTGAACACATATTTCTTCATTTACTTTTTTCTTTGCTTTTCTGTATTTTTACTGTTCTTTCTTGTCCAGACAAGGAGTTAGCAACTTCTTGCTGGTCATTAAAATCTATTTTGAACATTTGCCAGTACGTGAGATTGAAAAGTGTGAGGATCACAGTCTGGTGTTAACCTCACAGGAATCCTAGGTGAATGGCACACACCCATTTCCCCTTTGTCCCAGTCCTCCATGAAGCTTCTGTGGGGCCGAGGGCTTCCTGCCCGTCACTCAGTGATCCCGTGTTCTTCAGGAGGACCTGGACTTGGATCACAGCTCTTTACCACGTCCCATGAGCAGCCGAAGTTTCCCTCGAAGCCTGGATGACTCTGAGGAGGAGGATGACGACGACAGTGGGCATAGCTCCAGAAGGAGGGGCAGCATCTCCAGTGGGGTTTCTTATGAAGAGTTTCAAGTGTAAGTGTTGAGGAAATGATAATTCGAGTTAACAAGGGGCTTCCCATGTGGCTTGGCTGGTAAAGAATCTGCCTGCAGTGTGGGATACCTCGCTTTGATCCCTGGGTTAGGAAGATCCTCTGGAGGAGGGCATGGCTACCCACCCCAGTATTCTGGCCTGGAGAATTCCAAGGACTGTATAGTCTATGGGGCTACACAACTGAGCGACTTTCACTCACTCATTCACTTGAGTTGACAAGAATCAAAATGACACTGACTAGCTTTTCCCACCTCTCTCATTTTGTCTTTTCCATGACTAATTGTCAGTTCTTTTTAATAAATATTATTGATGTTCTTTTCTGTTTATGAAAGTAATTTATTATAGGAATTTTTCATTTCATTTCTTATTCTTTTCAACTCCAGAATTTCTATTTAGTTCTTTTTAACAATTTCTCTTCTTTTACTGATATTTTCTATTTGATGAGGTGGCATCATCACACTGCCCTTTATTTTTTGTTTTTATTCATGACTTAATTTAGTTCTTTGGAGATATTGATAATAGCTCTGTGCACTGCTTTGTCGTCTATCTGGGCCCTCTGAAAGGCAGCTTCTGTTGCCTGCTTTTTTACCCCCTGTGTTTGGGTCACATTTTCATGTTTCTTTGTGTGTCCTCATAATTTTTTTGAAAACTGGAGATGTTAAATAATATAAATACTTATAAATTCCCCTTCCCCTCAGAGCTTGTTTTTGTTGTCATTTGTGTATTTGCTTTTTAGTGGCGTCTATTCCCCCCCCCCCATTGTGAACCTCCAGTGTCACTTCTCAGAGGTCACAGGCCGGGCCACGCACACAGTTACCCTGGGGAGACAGGACTTGCAGGTCTTCCCCTGGTCTCTCTGTTTAGCCTTCTGCCTCTGTTGATACTACATCTGCCTCTCAGTTCTCATAATTGTTGGCTGATTGGTCTTTGATTGTCATCAATGCCTTGGGATACAAATTGCTCCACAGTCTGATCCAGTGAAATTCAGGCGCCTTCTCACGGGGAGTTTTTGAAGCCAGTCTTTGGCTGACTTCTCTCTCCTGGTTCTCTCTGGTAAACTAGCTAGTAAATGGTTTAACTTGATGGATCTCATGGAGTGACCAGCCTCCTCTTAACTGCTTATCACCACAATCTCCATTGTTTTCAAGAACACTCTTAGGCTTGAATTTACCCAAAGTTTGCTCCAAATAAAGCCAGTTCACTTGGGGAAGCTTTGGAGCTCTGTTCTGTGGCCTGACTCTCCTTCCAGGCAAAACCTTGGTGTCACTGCTCCAGAGCTAGTGGGCCATTTCTCTCACAATGACACCCTGCTTCATGAATAAGGCATGAGCCTTTGGTGTTCTCCGCTTGCCTTTCCGGGCATGGAAGAATCTACCCTTCAGCTGGAAGTTGAGTGGAAGAAAAGAATCCCATCTCTTCAGCCATTCTTGTCTGAATTAAAGTCTCTGCAGTGTAGATTTGGAGGTGGAGGTACAGTAATGAGAAATACTGACAGCCTGACCCTTCCTGGGAAATAAATATAGCCCTCCAATAGGAGCTGACAGAAGAGGGCTGGGTGTTCTTTGCTGACCCACCCCTGGAGGTGGTAAAGAATCCCCTTGCTGATTCAGGAGACGCAGAAGACACAAGTTCAGTCCCTGAGTCAGGAAAATCCCCTGGAGGAGAGCATGGCAATCCACTCCAGTATTTTTCTTGCCTGGAGAATTCCATGGACAGAGGAGCTTGGCAGATTACAGTTCATGGGGTCATAAAGAGTTGGACATGACTGAGTAAGCACGCATACACCCCTAGGAGAGCTCTGTCACACTGAGCTAGGGAACAGGAGAGAGAGAGCAGATTATAGTTCAAATATTACTCAAAAAAAAAAAAAAATCTTCTTATTGTATGCCCTTAAGAAAATTTCCAGAAATTTTTTAAAAATTAGTAATTTTCAACAGTTATGGTTGTTTCAATGGGGAGATGCCCTCCAGGGCCCTCATGCTACCATTCCAAAAGTTTTGTCTCCTTTTTTGAAAGTATTTATATAACATTGTGTTTATTCAAAAAAAATGGGATCATAAGTGAGCATACTGTTTTCTAACTGCTTTATTTACATTATAAATAATGTCATTCTATTTCATGATTAGAATGTAAACATCATTCTATTGCATGAAACATTCTGTCACAGTATAATTTCTGGTGTCTTCGAATTTTATTGTGTAAAGAAACAATAATATATTTAAGCAATCTTCTATTAATTTTTAACCATTTTAATGACCTACTATTACTAAGCAGAACCCCAGAGAATATCCCTATAGTCAAAAATTACACATATACTTATTTTCTTTAAAACTTCTCAAAGGACAGCCTGGATGGGAAGAGAGTTTCAGGGAGAATAGATACATGTATATATATGGCTGAATCCCTTTGCTGTTCACCTGAAACTGTCACAACATTGTTAATTGCCTATTGTTGTTTAGTCGCTAACTCGTATTGGACTTTTTTGTGATCCCATGGACTATAACTCACCAGGCTCCTCTGTCCATGGGATTTCCCAGGCAAGTATACCGAAGTGGGTTGCCATTTCCTTCTGTAGGGGATCTTCCTGACCCAGGGATTGAACCCTTTTCTCCAACATTGGCAGTTCCCCCAATATAAAATAAAAAGTTAAAAAAAAAACTTTTCAAAAAAAATGGAATATCTGAAAGATAGATAGGCATACCTTTTATGGTAGACATGCTTCTGATAAAATCTTGACTCGCAAAAGAACTGTGCCAGTTGGCAGTCCCACCAGCAATGTGTGAAAAATCTCTAAAGTTCTAGACTATTTAGAAAGTGTTTTAGATTATAATATTGTTTAAGGAAAAAATCTTAGCATTTCCATTTGCTAAGCAAACTGGGCTGAAAAGTCAACAACACAAGATATTTTTGCCCCTCTCAACTGTGGTTTCCTGCAGCCTAGTGAGACGAGTGGACCGAATGGAGCACTCCATCGGCAGCATCGTGTCCAAGATTGATGCTGTGATAGTGAAGCTTGAGATCATGGAGCGGGCCAAACTGAAGAGAAGGGAGGTGCTGGGAAGGCTGCTGGATGGAGTGGCTGAGGTTAGTGGTCATCTGAAACAGAAACACCCTGATTCTATAAAATATCAAGGTCATAGTTTAAGTAACCCTTAATCTAAGAGGATGTTTTTCTCCATACGTGCAAATCAGTGCAGATAAAATGATAATCCAGAGCTGTTGCTTTCTTAATACTCTTCACACTGATGATACTGCCTTCCCTGGAACCTCCCCTCAGAAAAAAATTGCTCCAGTGATTCTGAGAATTGTTGTTAAGACTGGTATTGTTCTAGCCTTACTAAAGTGGGATTATTGGATCCCCAGATTTCCGAAGGTAATTCCTAAATTCACGAATATACATCAGTCCACCTCAACACCTTATTTTCTTTTTCCTTCATTAGGATGAAAGGCTGGGTCGTGACAATGAAATCCACAGGGAACAGATGGAACGGCTTGTGCGAGAAGAGTTGGAACGTTGGGAATCTGATGATGCAGCTTCCCAAATAAGTCATGGTTTAGGCACACCCTTAGGACTAAATGGTCAGCCACGCCCCAGGAGCTCTCGCCCTTCTTCCTCCCAGTCTACAGAAGGAATGGAAGGTGGAGGTGGAAATGGGAGTGCCAATATTCATGTGTAGGACGTGTGTTCTTAATAGGTGAGAAGGTGCCTGTTCTGAGTTGCCATAACAAGTACACTATTTATGTGCCCTGACCGCCATATGATGCTGGTCTTTGTGACCAATCATTAATTCTTCTGCACTTTAATTTATTTTTGATAAACTTTGCCCATGATCAAAGAAGATGTTTCTTTTTCTCATATAAGAAATTCAGGTGTAAATATTGAGTACAGAAAAAAAATTCTTTGTAAAGTATATTGAGTGGTGTGCCCACTTGTTACCATGACTGAGTCTCCTCAGTTGACAATGAAGTAGCCTTTTAAAGCTAGAACTGTCAAAAGGCTTCTGAGTTTTATTTCCAATCACAAAAATCAGTATTGTCATTCTTGCTAAGTGTGTGAAGGAAAATAGGGGCATTCCTTTCCACTCAGGCTTAGCTCATAGGCTTAATGCATAGCTTTCTTTTAAGAAAGGAGACTTCTATTTTAACTACCTTTCTGGGGTACACTTTTCTAAAAGATGAATTGGAAAAGAATCCCAAACCATAGAATGGGTATGTAGTCATTATGCTAAAATTTGTATGAATGGTTATGATAAATGTTGAACACTATGTTTTTTTGTTATTTTATATCTAATGCCTGTGGGACTAACCATTTCACTTAATTTTTACACTATTTTCACTCTTATTTGAAATGAGCTGCATGAAATCATCAAAGATCAATTGTGAGTTAAATGTCATTTCTCACAATAACATAGGAGAATTGGAAAGAGCCAAATCACCAAATTTGATGTTTTCCTAAGAATTAGTTTAATATAAAGATTTATCTGTATAGTCTTTTGCTCATGTGACTGAACTTATTTGCAACTAATCTAGGAAGATAAACTTACTAAAATTTTTAGGATGTATCAAAAGTTTTGATTCAGCAAATATGTTCATTTTAAACAAAATATTAAGAAATTTGGAAATTCATATAAAATATTATAAAACTAAGACTTGAGTTTTAGACTGTTTTAAGAATACAGAACTCAAATACTCTTGATCCTGCATTTCAAAATTAGAATTTATAACCTAAGTGGGATTCATTTTAATGAAAAAGAGTTTTGGTTATTGAAAGTTCAACCATCATCAGAAGGTATCAGCCAAAGTTTGAGTTTGCAGGGGTTTTTTTCACCTCTTTTATTCATTAGGAGAGGGGCTCACCAAATTTATGGGGAAGAAATCTATTTCTTAACAAAAACTAAAAATCTTATTTTTCAAAACTGTTATGTATGCTGACCTTTTGAGAGCTAATGAGACAAGCAAGAGAGAATGCACTGGTGAATAATTCTCACTTGGAGAATAGCAGAGAGACCTGTTTCTCATACTATAGCTTAAATTCACATAGTTGCTTATTTAACTGGTAGACTTTGTCAGTCAAATTTTCAAAGAAAACGAGCAAAAAAACCTTTTTAAGCTGTCTTCTACAGAAGTGATACAGATTGCATTTCTTTAACAGTTATTTCCTATGGCTCATCTCCATCTTTGCTTTCTTCTGAATATTTTTTTTGAATAAAGTTCTTTATTATTAGGTACTAAAATTTGCATTCCAGGGATATTGAGTGTACGTATTTATGTATGTGTACCATGTTGTTACATGTAAACAAGCTTCAATTTGAAGTGCAGCTATTATGTGGTATCCATGTATATTGACCATGTGCCATATACCAATTATGGTCACTAGAAAGTCTTTTTATGATACTTATTATTATTCTGTTTCTTTGTTTCACCTGTAAAAATTTGCAGAGTTCTTTCTTTTTACCCATAAGTTACATTTTTTTCTTCAGTCATGAAGAATTCCCGCCTCGTCCCTCCCCTATCATCTTCCTCTTTATATTGGTACCATTAAGAAACTGTTACATATGTAAGTCTCAATAATTGGGAATTTCATTAATGTGTAATACTGAGCACTTTACTTCTTAATAAAGACTTGATATAATAGCAGATATAAGAGTTGGTCTGTTTCTTAAGTAGAAGCAATTGGGTGATTTGTTTTCTGTCATGAAACTAATAGTAAAAGCTTAAACCTTGAAAAAGGTATCTTTTTATGTTCAAACACAACAATGGACACATTACTTTTTCTGTAAGATGTACCTCTAGTAAATTATTCTAATGATTACATAATATTTCCTAGTATACAGCCACCACACTGTACTTAACCATTCTGATTGGCTTCAATATTTCTGCTATTTCAAAATCTTTGTTCATAATTCCCTTGCTGATTTTTCATTCTTTCCTCAATGGGTACATGAAAAGAGTTGGAATGTTGAGTCCCTGGCACATATTTAATTTTACCCAGGACTGTCAGGTTGCTCTCCAGAATAATTGCAGCAGTCTACAACTTCACTACCCGCATTAAAGTACCAGTTCTACCCACACCCTTACCAGCATTGATACCATCCAGCTTCCCAAAATCTTTGTAATGGAATGGTTTTGAAATAAGGTCTTATTCTATTTGGCATTTCTCTGATTCTTAGTAAGACTGAACATTTGGATTTCCCTTTTTGTAAATTGCCTGTTCACATCTTTAAAATAGTACGCTTTGATCTAACAGGAAACAGGTGTGTTTTTGTTCAGTGCCCATTTTTCCACTGAGTCATGATCTTTTTTGTTGATTAGCATAAGTTCCTCATGTGGCTTAATTATTAATCCTTTATTGGTTTTGGACTCTTAATATCTCTCATCTGACTGATAATTGTTTCGAGGTTTCCTTAGTTTACATGTAGTGATACTTGTTACTTATTTGTTAGTTGCTCAGTCATGTCCATCTCTTTGTAATCCCATAGACTGTAGCCCACCAGGCTCCTATGTCCATGGAATTCTCCAGGCAAGAATACTGGAGTGGGTGTCATTCCCTTCTTCAGGAGATCTTCCCAACCCAGGTATCAAGCCCAGGTCTCCCACACTCCAGGCAGATTCTTTACCATCTAAGCCACCAGGGAAGTTACTTATCATTACATGCAGTGATATCTATCAAAAACAATTTTTTTTTTGCTTTTTTGTGTTTGGGGATTTTAAAGAGACCTTTGTAAGGTCATAAACTTATTGAACTTATAGTTTTATTTTCACATTTAATAAATCTTAAGAGTAACTTTGCATAAGGTCCATAGGAATTTTTTACCATATAACTGAGCCAGTTTGTCAACACTCTATTAAATAAGTCATTTTCCTCATTATTTCATGGCATCACTGATGTATTTCAGGTCATGTTAATATACCATGTGTCTATTATTTAATCCTTTAAACTGATCTATGAATGTTCCTATACAGTAATTGTTATTATTGAGTTTATAGTGTGTCTTCCTTCATATGTGCTAAAGTTTTCATGTATATTCTCCTCTTTGGCCCTCATTTTATCAACTAGGCTATTTTTACCAACAGTTATTTTTCCATATAAATGTTAGAGTTTGATGGGTTTCTGGGTATGTGAGTGGGGGAGGAGGAAAGAGGGAAAAAAGTCCTGCTTAAATTTAATTGGAATTGCATTGAACTTATTGATTAGTCTGGGGAGAATTGGCCTCTTTATAGCATCAGAAACATAACTCTTCATTTTTATTTATTTATTTGGCTGTTCCAAGTCTTAGATGGGGCATGTGAACTCTCATTTGCAGCATGTAGGATCTAGTTCCCTGACCAGGGATAGAGCTTGGGTCTCCTGCATGGGAGCACAGAGTCTTAGCCACTGGACCACCAGGCAAGTCCTGATGTAACTCTTCACTTATTCAGAACTTCCTTAATACCCTTTAAGTGTTTCTTTAAATTTCTTAAAGATTTTATGTACTCTTTAATGATTTTATTGCTACCATGAACAGTATCTTATCTTCCATTAAATTTTCAAGTTTGTTAATGATGAGATAAAGGAAAATTGCTAATTTTTTACAAATTAATCTTACATATATCATACTTGTTGAACAGTTGAGGCACTCTTAAGTTGAATGCAGGGTCTGCAAACTTTTCTTAAAGGGCCACATAGTAAACATTTTAGGTCTTATAGGCCATAATGTTCTCTGCATTGCAACTACTTTGCCATCATGGTGTGAAAGTGATCACAACCAATACAAATATGAATAAGCAGAGCAATGTTCCAGTAAAATTTTATTTACATAAAATAGGCAGTGAGCTGGATTTGGCCCTGATCTGATGCATAGAACACATCCTGGTGGATGGCACTACTCCAGTCTCTGCCACAGAGGTCAGGCATGATCTGGCACTAGCATGATGCCAATAACCACTGTGATGTCCTATGGAATATGATAGGAATCACTAAAATGTATTGAGCACATCCTATGCACCAGGTACTTCAAGTCACTTTACATGTATTACTTTAATCTTCACACCTCTATGGAGGCAGATGCTATGAGTATCCCTATTTCATGGATCCCTATTTCATTAATCAAATCCACAGACCTGATAAATGGAGAAAAGGGGGAAGTGGAAAATTTTGCATAAGTAACTGTAAAGATAAACAGTTTTGCACATGTTTGGCTTCTGCACGTGTTTGCAAAAGCGACACCCCACCCCACAGTTTGGGTGCTGGTACTATTGTAGTATGTTCCAAATCTCAGCAAGGAAATATTACTCATCTGTCACAAATTATTGGGCTAGTCACAGTTTCTGAAACTCAAGTTTCCTCATCTGCAAAATGAAGTCGGAACAGCTTGAGATTTTCTAAACAGTATACAGCCAAGCCCAAAGTCCTTATATCATTCCCTTTAATCATTGAGATGATGCCTCAGCTTTACTGCTTGGAAAGGGGGGCAAACCGAGAGGCCACATCCTCACTGGACTAGAGCAGTATTCCTTTCAGCTCTTATGATCAGAAACCCATGCCCGCTGTTCTGTGGGGTTGCCAGGTAAAAGAAAGATTCTGCAGGTTAAAAAGGTTTCAAGATCCAGTGATGATAGTGAGCTCATTTAGTTCTAAATGTGATTCTGATACTTATGTGGATACAAGATAGATGGCTTAGAACACAGACATTACACAGTGATTCTTGCATCAGGATCAAATCATCACAAATGTAGATTAAATGGTCTTAACTCCTTATTACAACCCTCAGTATTTCCCAAAGAATCACCTGGAATTTCCAGGTCCACTTCTCAGAGATTCTAAGTCAACAGGGGAAAAAAACAATAGTTCTTTCTTCCTTTTTCCCTTTCTTACATAAGCATCTCAGATGATCTTGATTCTCATCAGGCAAGCCTGGGAAACCCCACCCTGCTGCTGCTGCTGCGTCTCTTCAGTTGTGTGCGACCCTATAGACGGCAGCCCACCAGGCTCCTCTGTCCACAGGATTCTCTAGGCAAGAATACTGGAGAACCCAGTATTCCCCAGTTTTGTTTTTTTTCCTTTTTTTTTTTTTTTTTTTTTTGCTGTTAACTTAGGGTAACAAAAAAAAAGTGGAGAAAATGTCTAGAAAATGAGTTACTTTGATTTAGAACATAAGTATTTTATGTTCATTTTGCTCAGTGGCGACAAAAGGTTACAATCACCATGTGAGTCAACCATTTTTTAAAAATGTGTATATAGAGACAGAAGGCCAGGAGGTACATTAAGTTGGTAGCCATGTTTGGCGGAGTTCCAGGTATTTTTCCTTAGCGCTCTTTAGTCCACTGAGGATAAACACATATCTTTGAGAGTGAGGTGAGGATACTGATTTTCTCCTGCACTGTTTTTTTTTTTTTTTTAATGCTCAGTTGTGTCCAGCTCTTTGCAATCCCATGGACTATACAGTCCATGGAATTCTCCAGGCCAGAATACTGGAGTGGGTAGCCGTTCCCTTCTCCAGGGGATCGTCTCAACCCAGAGATCAAATCCTGGTCTCCCACATTGGAGGGGGATTCTTTGGCAGCTGAGCCACCAGGGAAGCCCAAGAATATTGGAGTGGGTAGCCTATTCCTTCTCCAACAGATCTTCCCAACCCAGGAATCAAATCGGGGTTTCCTGCATTGCAGGCAGATTCTTTACCAGCTGAGCTACCAGGGAATCTGTTGCAACTATTCAGGTTAGCTTAACGAATTCCTATGAATGGAGTAGATATCCTTTGAATTAGTTTTTTTTTTTTAATTAGTCTTAAATCCTCAGGCGGAGAAGGCAATGGCAACCCACTCCAGTACTCTTGCCTGGAAAATCCCATGGATGGAGGATCCTGGTGGGCTGCAGTCTATGGGGTTGCACAGAGTCGGACATGACTGAAGCGACTTAGCAGCAGCAGCAGCAGCAGCAAATCCTCAGAAATAAATGAATGCTGGCTATTATTTTTACTCCTTCAGTTGCTCTGTGGGGCTTTCAAAGAAAAGTGCAAGACGACTTGCTCTGGAAGGTTCTGTGGCATCTTGGTTGTTGTTATAAAAAAGGATGGAAGGAAGGAGGCTATTCATGGGTTTAACAACCTGGTGGCTTTTATTTTAAATGAAAGTAATTTATTTATCCTTTTCATTATCAACTAGTTCTGACATGCAAGAAAATAAAATCAAAATCCAAAAGAATATAGACATATTCTGAAATAAATCTCTGTAAAAAAATTTTTTATTTTCTACTTTATAAGACTTGCCCTTTCACTTACATTTTTAAAAAGTATTTATTTGACTGCACTGGGTCTTAGCTGCAGCCTGAGGGATTTTAATGGTGTGCAGCTTGCTGGTTTGTGGGATCTTAGTTCCCTGACAAGAGGTTGAACCCACATCCTCTTCATTGGAAGGTGGATTCTTACCCACTGGTCTACCAGGGAAGTCCTATACTTTTTAAAATGTTTCTCAACTTAAAAATGGTTAAGATGGTAAATTTTATGTGTTTCTTACCATAATAACTTAAAAAAGAAAAAAGATAATTGTAATACAAAGGGAGGGTAAGTAGGACAAGATATATTTAAATTCTTACTACTTTTAGAAGTAGGTATTAATATTTTGGCTTTACTATCTCTTTTGTTAAGTATATTTTGTATATAAAGTATAAATATGTATTTCTGTCTGTACACAGAGAACTGTGTAATATGTTTCTCCCTGTGTAACAAAGAGTATATATAGAGAACTGAGTAAGCCAGGGTTATGTAAAAAGAAAGAACTATACCAAGTAGAGGAAAAAACTCACTAACCCTATCAGTTCAGTTCAGTCACTCAGTTGTGTCCAACTCTTTGTGACCCCATGGACTGCAGCACGCCAGGCTTCCCTGTCCATCGCCAACTCCCAGAGCCTGCTCAAACTCATATCTATGGCATTAGTGATGCCATCCAACCATCTCAACCTCTGTTGCCCCCTTCTCCTCCCAACTTCAATCTTTCCCAATCAGGGTCTTTTCTAATGAGTCAGTTCTTCGCATCAGGTGGGCAAAATATTGGAGCTTCAGCTTCAGCATCAGTCCTTCCAGTGAATATTCAGGACTGATTTTCTTTAGGATTGACTGGTTTGATCTCTTTGCAGTCCAAGGGACTTTCAACAGTCTTCTCCAACACCCCAGTTCAAAAGCATCAATTCTTCAGCACTCAGCGTTTTTTATAGTCCAACTCACATCCATACGCAACTACTGGAAAAACCACAGCTTGGACTGGACAAATCTTTGTCAGCGGTCCTATAGTCACAAAATAATCAGGTAAAAAGGGGGTGTGATGATGTATTACAAGATGATGTATTAATCCAATGTCATAAAACAAGAAAAAATGTTCCTTAAAGTCCAAAGATGAAACTATAATGCTATGCCCCTGGATCGATGTTGCAACAACATGGCAGGGCACCCACTGGGACAAAATGAGATTCCATGATGACCGGCCATAGCAGGTCTACACACTGTTTCCTCAGCTTCACTCACTTCCTCTAATACTGAAAAGTATTTACTTTTAAAAAGGGAATAAATTGAACAGAATATCCTTAACTGCATCCTAGAACAGTTAAGAATATTGATGGAAAAGTAGTGAAATCTGAATAAAGTATATAGTTTAAAAGTAATGTATCACTGTTAATTTCTTAGTTTTGACATGGATCATGGTATACAAAATGTTAACATTAAAGGAACCTGGGCAAAGGATATACAGGAACTTTTTGCATGATTTTTGCAACTTTCCTATAAAAGCAAAAGAATTATAAAATGAATAGCTTATATTAATAAGCTATTCCTTTAATAAGGAAGTGGGGGCGCTTAACTAAGGATATATTTATACACACAGACACACAAAACTGAGCTGTAGTGATAATCTGATAGTAGCAACAGACGGGAGTGCCCAAGTGTCATTTCAAAAATAATCCAGAGAGAAAGGAGAAGTAGTCTTGGGAGAGAAGCCCAAGGGGGTTTCTGTGCACTGATAATGTTCTATTTCTTGATATGGACTAATGGTTGTACAGTTGTGTTCCTTTTATAATTCACTGGACAGTACCTTTTCTTATAAAAAATGCTTAAAAACACTCCCTACTGGTAAATGTTAGAATAAAGAGAAGATGTGTAAATATGTGAGGTGTATATGTAGGAAAGTAAAAAACCTGTATAGAGCCAGTTACAACAGTTCTTCTGTCATACGTCTAAAATTGTCAGAGCTGGAAAAGATCATGGGAATTACCAAATCCTGCTGTGGACAGCTCTTTACACAGGTAATCCTGGCGATTACAATGCAGTAGGGCTCATAGGACCCTGAAATCTGTGTTGGAGCAAAATTCCTCGAGAGATTACGATGCACGCCAAGATTATAGACTACTGAACTACTCAAGAAGGTAAGTCGCCAGAATCCTGGCCCTCTGTACCTGGGAGGTGGGGGTGGGGAGTCCAAAACCCAGCTAAGACTCTTGAGATACTCTATTTCCACTAGAGGGAAACGTCAGTAAATTCGAATAACCTTAAAAAGCTTATCAAAGTGCTTTCTATTATAAAGGCTTTTTTATCCATATATGACACCTTGTTTTTCCAGCATGGTTTGGATTTCATACTTCTACTACAGCATCAATATATTTGTTATTTATTATTTATAAAATAATGGAGGACATAGGGTTATATAATATTGAACCTGGAGGGCAACTAACCTGCCTATTCATTTTAAAGGGAAGGATACCAATACCAGATATATTAGTAACTTGACACAAGTTTCTAGAACTCATTTCTTTTTCAGGTCAATAAATTAAACTAGATTTCTTTCCTATTGTTACCATCTGACAAGATGAACTAATATGCAGTACATAATATCACTAGTTTATGACTTGGGGTTTTTCAAGTATAATTTAGTTCACTGTGATTTCTATAAATGTTTCTGTTGAAAATAATTCTTGCTGAACAATAGTATGAGGCAAGTGAAAAGAAGACAACCAAAAATAATAAAACACATTGGGATAATATAAATAAATAAAAAGATGAAAACAACCAAAAAAAATTCATTGGATATGAAAATCAAGATGTCCCTTTTTAATGGGGGGGGTAAATCATTGAAATTAAAGAGGAATTTAAGAAAATTTTTTAAGGAATAACAATTTCAGGTAGGCAATTGTAAGGAAGATAACAATCATGCATGCCAAGGCTACGTGATTCTTCCACAGGCCCCAAGGTGAGATATCGATGCCCTGGTTGGTCAGAAATTCTTCACCAGTACATCTGAAATTCAACAGAAAAAGAATATGACTTCATTTTTAGCATATGTCAAATTTTATTCAATATATTCACTGTTACTTAAAGAAACCTACAGATTACCAAGTCTTAAATAACCATCCCTTCATTTATAATAGAAAAGAGTTTTAGAGGGTTTTTGTGGTGTGAGTGTGTGTATGTGTATGTGTGTATGTGGTTTTAGCTTTATCATTCTATTTTATTGGGATATAACAGGGACTCATAGGTCAGTCATATGCATCATAAAAATATACAGAAAATAGTCATTGAGTGCTTACAATTCTGTTAGATACTATGAAGCAACCTGCTTATAATAGCTTGTGTGTGTGTGTTTAGTTGCTAAGTCATGTCTGACTCTTTGCAACCCCATGAACTGTAGCCCCCCAGGCTCCTCTATCCATGGGACTTCCCAGTCAAGAATACTGGAGTGGGTTGCCATTTATTTCTCTAGGGGATCTTCCTGACCCAAGGAAAAAATTTGGATCTCTTGTGTCTCCTGAATTGGCAGGCGAATTCTTTACCAGTGTGCCACCTGGGAAGCTCCCATATAATAGTTTAGTTAATCCCTAAAACAACCCAAATTTGAAAGATGAGGAGACTAAAGTTTAAGGAACTTGATCAACTTCACAGATTCACACTTTGAATCAAGTTGCTAGTCTCCCTAAATAGGTTGGTTTCCAAGTCTATGATGCTGCCTCTCTTCAAAGGACAGAAACATTTATCAAGTAATTTTTCACTTACGCCTGATGGGGAAAGTCTCAGCTTTAGCAGATGATACTGAAGGCACTTACAAAGATGACCAAAGCTGTTTATAGGGCTCATTACTCATAAATCAGCCATACCAAAAAAAAGAAAAAACACAGGCTGAGAGTTCTACAACTAGGGGAATAGGTGAATAGAGGTTTCCTACCAGAGTCTCACTCTGTCAGCTCTTACACAAGACTGGAATGAGCATCACAGATGCTCGGCTCTAAGACATTACCAGCAGGTCAAATTATCAGGTATGCCTTAGTGGGAGCTGGAACAGAGCAGAAGAGGATGGAGTAGCCCTGATTAGAAAAGCACCTGGTATTAAAAATATCTGGCACAACCATAATTATTACCTGATTCCATTTTTCTGCTACTCTTAGAATTTAGCAGGTTGAAAAAAAAAATGTTATACTCAGATCAAAAGAAAGGGAGTAGGCAGGATAAGGAAAGCTTCTCTTCATAGAGGTTTTCTGGCAATACTTCTAAATAGCAATTTGTCCTATTATTAAGAATTACTTCTAACTCTCTTGAATATTCATGAGATTTAGGATACCAGCATTCTCTTTTCTCTCATTAATTAACATATCAAAATCAAAGCATTAACAGCAATCATCAAAAGGAAATGTTACTTAACTTTATAACAATACCTTCATTTCTATTAAAATCTGTTTTTGCTTATTATGCCAAAAAAAAATGAGATTTCCTTCTCAAGCTTACGGAAATATATGCTCCTTTCTTTAGAGGAAACATCCTTCAGGAGGGAGTATTCCAAGTCAGTCAAAAAAAAAAAAAAAAGGTTGTGCAGACTTTGATTTCATGTTGTCTCCTAGATACAGGAGGAAGTGGCAAGAGCCAGACTGGGGCAGGAAAATGTTCCTTTCCACTCCTAATGCCCTTTTAGCCCTTACTACTAGCCATGGGTTGGGCTTCCCTGGTGGCTCAGATGATAAAGAATCCACATGCAACGCAGGAAACCTGGGTTTGATCCCTGGGTCAGAAAGATCCTCTGGAGAAGGGAATAGCTACCCACTCCAGTATTCTTGCCTAGAGAATTCCATGGACAGAGAAACCTGGTGGGCTACAGTCCATGGGATCGCAAAGAGTCGGACACGACTGAGTGACTAATGCTTTCACCCTGGCCGTGGGTTGAGCTCACAGGAATCCTAAATTCATGGGTCCATACACTTCATATAATCCATACAGTTCCAGTACTGTCAAGGCTTGATAAAAATACCAAAGCAGCTCTTATTTCAAACTCAAATGTGCTGAAAAATAGAAATCCAAACCCACAATCCAAACTGCAAAAGGATCTTTTAAAAGACCCCAAACAAATAACACATAAGAAATGGTTCTCCAAGTAAAATACAGTTTTGACCTAGATAGAACACCCAGGAATTGTAGAGCATTTTCACATGCATTAGTGTATAACTCACTTTATAAATGAAAATATTCAGACTCAGAGAAGTCAGTGTCCGTGAAAGGATCCCTCAGCCCAGTGGTATTTCTGCATCACACCACAACAGTAAGCAAGCTCATTATGACACTGAACACAAACTTACATTGCATAGCTACAGGTATTGTTTGCTGTTACGTTGAGTCCTGGGCAGAAGTTTTGTCCCAAAAATTCATTATGCTGCAAAGCCTAGAACATAAGTGGGAGCAGGATAAAGAAAATAGTTTTAAATTTCAAAAGGTTTCCAAAGAATTATTACAATTATGTCCACTAAGTTTAATCTCTGTTGTTCTCTCTCAAAACAAAGTTTCACATTCACAGTCTTTGTCATACCAAAGCAACTAAAATTATTTTTCCTGGCAATCAAGAGGCCTAGGGTTGGGATTTGGGGCTCTGATACAAAAACCAAGAAGAGAGATCTCCGGCTATATTATCCCATAGCTTTTTCCTTCTTCTCTCCCCATTTTTTATAACCCATAGTACTATAATTAAAATGATACAGCGATACTCAATGACTATTGTTAATATATAGTAACAATCTTTGCATTTTTCTTTTTTGTTCTCATCAAAATCAGTTATAATTCTTAGGAGTTAAAAATTTAATTTTACTATATTAAGGCACATTTTTCTCTGGAGCTGATTAGCTTTCTAAAGTCAATAGTAGCTGTGAATATGACATGATTTTTCTTCTAATTTCCCTTTCAATTTAAAATATGTATTCTAGGCCCTCATCTTCTCATTGATTTCTTTGATGAACTGAAACACTGTATTTTTTATATCAATTAGTCAATCTTTGTCCTTAACTATGAGTTATCTCCCAATCCTTCAGCTCCCTCAGACAAAAAGGTGACTGGAGAAATCCCAGGTGATTATCAAGTTGACCCAAGGCTTAATAGGAAACTCTCCTTCATGGTCCTAAAACTTGCACAGCTCATGGCCAGGGACATGAGAGGCTTTATTCGGGTTGTTTCCAGCATGGGGTCAATGAACCAGCACAGTGACAGACAAGGAGAACATACCGCAAAGCCGTATCGAGGGATGCTCAAGTACTGAAGCCACGACAACCAAGCCCCAATGGTTTTGAGATTTACCAACAGCCCTGAAAATATCTGCAAAAAACAAATACCAAGAATCAGATCTGGTGCCGTGACTTCATGAAGAATTCTAGCAAGTAGCCTCTTTAAGTCCCTGACAGTCTAGTGAATACTTCTGCTAAGGCCAACTCTTCTTTGAAATTCTTTCCACTACTCTGAAGACTTACCCTATCCTCTGTACATGTATATCTCTCTGGAGCTGAGGCTGTTTAGGGATCTAAATATATTTGTAATATACATTTCATTTAATTGGGAGCTTTCTAATTGTTGAGGCTTTTACTTTCTCTGTAACTGCACACAATGGAAGGTGACTAGTACTGATTTGGAATGACACAACCAACTATATATTCCCACCAATAAACACACCTGAATGTATCCTGAGTACCTCACGCCCCAATTTCTATAACACAGTAATATTTGTTATTTACAAGGGTTTACATTATATCTCTGTATGACCTTAGGAATAATTTTGGGTTCAGTTCACATGCTTAAAATAACCCAAAGGCTGGAACTGGTACACAGCATAATGTGGTAAAGCACAGCAGAAAATACGGCCAATTTCTTCATTTAAAGCTGCCAAAAGGAGCATTACAATGAAGATTCCAGAAATGACCACTCCAGCAAGAGATGGCTACATGAGAAAATGTTCACATAAAACACTTTCTAACTGGCACAAGGTATGCTGGGATGGACGTAACAATGACAATGTTCCTGGTGTGACCACATAGCTTTAAACTTGACCTAACCAAGTGCTTAATGCATAACACACAATATCTGGGTAAAATATAGTCTTATGACTAGTTTCTAAAGTTTCACATATAATACAAATCCTTAAATAACAACAAATCAAAGCATCTAATATATAAAATAAAACATTTTAATTTTGAAGAACACCTTATGTATTATATGACACTATAGAAAACATATACAATGTTGCCCGTTTTCTCAATAATGGTTAGATTGGCAGTTTTCAAACTCAGTAATGGAAGAATTAAACTTTGGCAAGAGTTTGTGCTAATACCTACCTTTTAAAGACATGCACTGCTACTATAGTAGAAATGGCATGTGTATGAAGTAAAGAGGCTACACGTTTCTGTTTATTTGATGTTTGTGGCGGAAAGTAGTAACTGGTTCCCTTCACCTACTGATTCATCTCTGTGTGTGCAAAATGTAGGGCCATGTAAGGTTAGGATGAAGTGACTGTTTTTAAAAGGTAAAGAGAAGTACATTGACATAAAGAAATGTCAAAAACCCAGAAAGGAGAGGTCCTAGTACTGGAATTTTTTGGTATTTTTAAAACACTCCTTTTCAAAATATAGGAGGGGCCCAAGACAGACCCATGTTGCTCTATTTTCATGGAATTTAGGTTTCCCCTTGAAGAGTAGTAGATCCAACCAAACCATCTCAGCCGCCAATTAAACAAGCCAGCAGTTCTCTCCCACCAGCAGGGAAGTCAGACAATGGACCTGTCATTTTAACAGTTTTTTAAAATTTTAAAAATAAACATTTTTCGGGTTTTCAAAGTTCCAATTTATCAAGCTTTGATGGTTTGTCACCAAGAGGCCTCTTTTTAAAGCTCATCAGTAACAATACATTGACTAAGGTTCTAATTACTGTATTAGAACAGTAGCAAAACTAGCTGGGTGAGATCAAGAGAAAGCTGATACATTCTCTAATAATATAAGCTATATTTCAATATACAGCCTCCTTGAAGCAAAGAGCCCGATGTACAGAATCCTCAAGCAGATCTTACAGGATAGGCAAGTTTGGAGGTAGGAATAAGGGGAAATCATAATGCCTCAGAGAAGCACAGTTTGTACTTACCATCATAAACACAAAAGAGATGGTCATGAGCAGAGTTGCTATGGATACCACACTCTGACCTGCTGCTATGGCCAGTGCCATCGAACTAGCTGAATAAGCCACCATCATCAGGGTAAACATCATGATGAAGAAGGCCTCCACCTTTGGTTTCAGTCCTTAGGGAACAAAGAGGGGGTTAACCCAACACTGTGTATCAGGGATTGTTTATTATGCAAACAACATTGTAATACTTTGAGAAACTACTATCACAGTGAAAAAATTCATCCTTCCTCCAACCACCCAATATAACCGTGCAAAGTTATATGCAGTTTTCTTTTTTATGCTCACTGTATAAGCACTTTTCCATGTAATGCTCTTGCTTCTTTATTTGTAATTATTAACAATTTCTGAATGCCTGAGATGGAGAGCTGTAGACAATTAGCCAGAATTCTACTGCTTTCTCTTCTAAGAAGGAAACTTGCCAAGAGCACTTTCATTTTACCTAGACATCACATTACTCACTCTTTGCTACAAAAGCATTAGTGAAGATAACTGGTAAGGTCAGGATTATATGACCACTCAGTGGTTTTAAAATCTGGGGGAGTAGGTCCATAATCCAAGTCTCCCAAGACAAATCACCCTATACCTCTGGGATTGAGGATGGGGTTAAATAAGCTTCATAAAACTGCTTTATAAACTAACATGGGCTAATACTATGGGTCAAACAAGAATCTGAAGACTTCAGAACAGCCTTAAGAACACCAGATAGGAATTTAAGACTCTAGGTTCTATGCCTGATTCTTTAAGATACACCCTCTCATTTGTAAAACAAAAGTTTAAACTCAATCAATAGTGCCTTGTCAAAAAAGAAATATTTTTGGAGTGTATATATATCCGTGTGTGTGGGCATCTGTGTATGTGAGAAATAAAAGAGAATTCTGATACAATGAGCCTGGGGTATGGTCTAAACAAAATGCACAAATCAATCTTTCTACATCTATCAAACAAATATTTTATTACCAGTAAGCCCCAGAAGTCACTATCTTCATTATTTTTATATATTCATACACAAAAATAAAAATATAAATAGGTAAGTAATCAATATCCCAGCTCTAGCTCCTCCTACATAGTGTAAAGTAGTTTTAGGAATTATTTCCATGTTTGTTGTATATAACACACAGTATGTGTATATATATAGTTTTATAAACAGTTTTAAAAGTTACTTTGGAGAAAGCCTTGACAAAAATCTCCTCGGAGAACAGTTATTTCAGAGCATGCATAATGAACAGATGCTTCCTAATCTCAGGACTTGATTTATAGTTTTGAGAACCAAAGCATGTTCACAGAAAGTCCCCTCCCATCCAAGACTAAAGACACACATCTTTTGTCTTATTGCTTACCTAACAAGAAGTATGTTATACAAGTAAATATAATACTTGGTAACATCCTCATGGGGAGTAAATCAGATAACAGTTTTCCAAAGAAGTAAGATGACACTCTATAGTATCCACTGATATATTCATGTCTAGAAACAAAAATTCACATCATACATCCTACATTAGTTTAAGACCAGGAGATTAAACCATTTGCTATACAGATGTCCTCCCTGCTACACAGATGGCGTTGGTAAAGACTCTGCCTGCAATGCAGGAGACCGGGTTCAATTCCTGGGTCGGGAAGACCCACTGGAGAAGGGACAGGCTATGCATTCCAGTATTCTCGGGCTTCCCTTTTGGCTCAGCTGGTGAAGAATCTGCCTGCAATGCAGGAGACTGGGTTCAATTCCTGGGTCGGGAAGACCCACTGGAGAAGGGACAGGCTATGCATTCCAGTATTCTCGGGCTTCCCTTTTGGCTCAGCTGGTGAAGAATCTGCCTGTAATGCAGGAGACCTGGGTTCTATCCCTGGGTTGGGAAGATCCCCTGGAGAAGGGAAAGGCTACCTACTCCAGTATTCTGGGCTGGAGAATTCCATGGTCTGTATAGTCCACAGGGTCGCAAAGAGTCATACACGACTGAGTGACTTTCACTTTCATACAGATTTCCACTGCTACCAGAGGTCTAACAGCTGGTGTCCCCATCTTCGAGGTTAGCCCACCACCCTTCTCCCCGGTTAGCATTAGGCACGTCTCATGTGTGTGCCTCCCCTGGGATATCATCCCCCAAGGCTCTGTGCAATGACCCCTCTCGTCATTGCAGAACTCCCTCCGAATGCTGGCCAGTTTGCCTCTGAAAACCCACTCTAGGGGAACAGGTCCTGCATCACTTCCCTTTCTCCTGACACTGGCTCTCTTTGAAGGCCAGCCTGTCAGGAGCTCATTTCAGTGGTTCCTTTCTCCCTGCTTCTAACTATGAAGAAGGTGCTGCTGCTCTTCTCTGAGCCTCAAATGCAGCTTTGGATCACTCATCTCTTTTACTTCTTCTCCTCTCATGATATAAAAAGAAAATGGCACTTCTTTCCATGATCATGCCTGCCAACCACAGTGCCTGCCAACCTGCCAGTGATCAAATTCTCTTTTTACCCCTCTTAGATTCTGGATCCCTCCTTCTCCTGAGATCTTCCTCCTGTAATTCCAAACTATCCCACCAAGATCTTCATTCTTTCCCTCTCTAATGATTCCTTTCCTCAACATGTAAATACGCAAATCTCTTCCAACTATGAAAAACAGAAAAAACCAAACAGCTTACATTTTTGAAGGCTGCTCCCTGGCTGCTCCGTCACGCCCCCTCCCACTGAAGACTTGGTCTGTATTCTTGGTCACCTTTACCTCCTCATCTTGAATACACTGTTCCACACACTACCTTCTCTCTACCAAGTCATTCAAACTTTTCTTGTGGGTCATCACAACTTCTTATTTGCTAAAAACAAAAGATTCTTTTCAGCCTCTTATTGCTTGCTTTCTCTGCAGCATGTAGATTTGTGCATGGTGCCCTAATCTTGAAACTCCCTTCTCCCTTTTGTTTCAGGCCCCACGTGCTCATGGTTTCCCTCCCAGACTCTGGCTGCTCTTTCTCAATCAACACTGGTAACCCCCAGGAACCAAGCCACGGCCCAGTTCCGGATGTGACCAGTCTGAGCAGCAGCCCCCTTCCTGAAACAGAGACCTACTCACATAAACAGCTTCTTCTCCACCACCAGGAGCTCCACGGCTGACACACTGCTGAAACACTGGTTGGTCGTCAGGAAGAAGAGCACCCCGGCTCTGCGATGTGAGAAAGGGAACAAAAGACAAAGCACTGCAGTCAATTAAACATTCTCAGGTCATTTTTCTCCCTGCAAAATGCTTCCCTCAAATGATATCTTAACACATTAAACACACAACCATTCTGGTTAAAACAGAGAGGGAAGCATGAGCCCCAGCAGGTCACTCCCATACCCCTGCGTCTCCACAGTGGTATCCTTGGGACTCCACAGAGCACAGCCTGAAATTCATGACCAAGTCTGCTGTAGACTGAACTGCATCCTCCCCAGGTCCTGTGCTGAAGCTGGAATCCTCAGTGTGATGGCATTTACAGATGGTGACACTGGGAGCTGGTTGGGTTTAGATGAGGTCATGAGGGTAGGGGCCTCACTATGGATTAGTGCCCTTAGAAGAAAACGGAGAGACATCAGAGCTGTCTTTCTCTGCCATGCAGGAACATAGCAAGAAGGTGGCAAATAAGAAGAGTATCCTCTTCAGAACCCGATCATACTGCAACCTTATCTCCAGAACTGCGAGAAATGAATTTCCGTGGTTTAAGCCACCGGGTCTGTGGGTCTTTGCACCAGGGCTTCCCAGGTAGCGGTAGTGGTAAAGTACCTGCCTGCCAATGCAGGAGATGTAAGAGACATAGATTTGATCCCTGGGTCAGGAAGATCCCCTGGAGGAGGGCATGGCAACCCACTTCAGTATTCATGCCTGGAGAATCCCTGGGTCAGAGGAGCCTGGCAACTAGAGTCCATAGGGTCACACAGAGTCAAACACAACTCAAGCAACTTAGCAAGAACACACAGTCTGTGGCAGTCAAGCCAATGACTACGTATTCCACAAAAATACTATCACCTTGGATTTTAACTAACAAAACGCCAATTATAGTTCTTAAAGTATGAACAGAGAAACAGTGAGACAAATAAAGCCTGAAAAGGTTAAAAACCTCTATCAGCCACTTTTTAAAAAGTCAAGTAATGAAAAAACTAAGACAAGGCAAAGTGAAAGCCAGTGGAGGGAAACACTGACCAACACCTGATCATATACATCCATTGCACAACCACCAGCACAGCCTTGATACTCTCCTTGAACACCCTCTGCTAATGGGGTCTCTTTCTAATGAGCTCAAAACAGAAAACAAAAAAGAATGCTCTTAAAGAAAAAATTAATTTGTGTACCTGGGAGAAAAAGAAGACTATTAATGCTTCTCTCTCAGTAAAATAATCGAAGTTTAAAAAGGAAAGTACTCAGTTAATCCACGCTTGGATAGATATATGAATTTTATGAAAGCACGCCAATACTCCTGAAACATTGCAGAGCTTTCCTTCCTAACCAAGTGACTTAACTGACATTGAGAATGTGAGTTGAAACTAAAAGAGATGCGGTGGCACATCATTTAAATGATACAAGAGAATTTTTTAAAAGGTAAACCCAAGTGTACGTGCTGCTGCTGCTGCTAAGTTGCTTCAGTCGTGTCCGACTCTGTGTGACCCCACAGACGGCAGCCCACCAGGCTCCCCCGTCCCTGGGATTCTCCAGGCAAGAACACTGGAGTGGGTTGCCATTTCCTTCTCCAATACATGAAAGTGAAAAGTGAAAGTGAAGTCGCTCAGTTGTGTTGGACTCTTAGCGACCCCATGGACTGCAGCCTACCAGGCTCCTCCATCCATGGGATTTTCCAGGCAAGAGTACTGGAGCGGGTTGCCATTGCCTTCTCTGAAACCCAAATGTATAACTTTCTTAAAAAAAGAGTCTGTAGATAGTCAGTAATTCTTTTTAACACTTCCTCCTCCCAAAATAAAGAACTTAGGGAATAGGTTGTTTTAAATGTAAATGTTTATACAATAAAGAAATGGGAAATAGCCAGGCCTACAACACAAGCAACTATGCAACTTGTGAAGCTAAGTGTGCTCTACTTGCTATACACAAATAAGCCTAACATCAACAAGAAAGGTGATTTCAGGAAGTGGGACATGGCAATATTCAGCTCATTTGTTAAGTGTTACATCTAATAGTACAATAATGTTCACGATGATTTTGAACTAGCATACAATGAAATTTCTTCTAAATCACAGGACAATTTTATTTTATACTAAGTAATTTTATTGTTAAAGAATTTTATGTATTCCAGTTCTTTCCAAGGTGGTAATTCATGTCTGTAATATCTATCTATTGATTCAAATATTCTTAAAGTAACTTTTTCCTTAATTAATTATGATTTGTTTAGCTATCTCCACAACTCTGTAAGGTAGTTATTAAGTCACAGAGCTCATATTCTATACATGATTATACAGGTTAAGAAAAAGAACAGAGAGCATTTTTCTGGAATAATTCACTCCCAAAAAGGAGAACCAAACCACAGTGGCCTCCAAGGCAACTTCAAATGATAAAAAGTGGCAGTAAGCATAGATCAAACATACAAATTAAAATAGCTCCAATGCTCTATTTTTCCAGAAAACATTTGACAAAACAGTTAAGGATCTCCTATATTTCTCTGGATTCTTTCACCAAGAACTTTAATAACCAGATTTCTTAAATTCCACTTGAGGACAGGTTTCCCAATATTCTTTTTCCAAATGCTTCCTGCTACAACAACACAAAAGCCCCACAAGCTCTAGATTCCTGTGATTACAGGAATCTGTGCTTTGTGCTTCACAAAAACACGGCATCTACAAAGGGTACACACTGTCTATTACTAACAAGTTTCCAAACAGGTCAGAGAAGAGCACATCCTTCAGGAAAGATAAAAAGAAAAACAATGACATAACTCTGGAAAAAAAAGAAAATGAAACTCCAATAATTATCTCATGATCTGCTGCCACATAGGAGATGTTTTACTTTACCTGAGGCACTGACTTTTATGCTTGTTCTTTCTTAACAGTCACCCTTTCCCAAATATCAAAACAGATTCAACTTAAGCTACTGCAACTTTGCCCAATAGTGAAATGGGAATAAAACCATCCAACCTTCTGACAGGAAGGGTAACCTGAGGACCCCAGATGGAAAGCCCAGAGGAAAATGCCTGGCCCAGAACGGCTCTCAAAACACAAAGTCAAGAAGAGCTCTACAGTCTTCCACTCTGCTCAGCTCCTTTATTCAGACTATACAGCAGTCCATTACAAAGTTTCATCAGGAAATGTAGCTTTAACAGCATGTTGTAATCAAAACCAGGTAAGGTAGTACTAACCCTACAATAGAAAAAACTTGAGTCCCAACCACCACCCCATGTCAAACAAATCAAAAATCAAAAAGAAATTAACTCACATGAAACAAAAGGAAAAAAAAACACAGATAAACTGGACTATGTCAAATTTTAAACTTTTGTGCATCAAAGGACACAGCAACTGAAAGAAAAGACAACCCACAGAATGGCAGAAAATATGCGCTAATTTATATCTGTTAATGGTTCATGTCTAGTATATGCAAAGAACTTTACAGCTCAACAATTTTTTAAAAGCCCAATTAAAAAGATGGTTAAAGAACTTCAATAGGGCTTCCCTGGCGGCTCAGTGGTAAAGAATTAGTCTGCTAATGCAGGAGACACAGCTGCTGTCCCTGGTCTGGGAAGATCCAACATGCTGTGGAGCAACTAAGCCCATGCACGGCAACTACTGAATCTGTGCTCCTGAGCCCAGGGGCACCACTACTGCAGCCCAAGTGCCCTAACGCCCGCGCTCCGCAGTAAGAGAAGCCACTGCACCGAGAAACCCGTACGTTGCCACTAGAGTAACCCCACTTGCCGCAACTACAGAAAAACCCATGCAGCAACGAACACCCAGAAGAGCCCAAATAAATAAATAAATAAACAAGATTTTAAAAAAGAACTTCAACAGACATTCTTCCAAAGAGGATACGTAGACGGTTAAGGCACATGTGATAAGATGCTCAACAGTACAGTAATCATTAGGGAAATGCAAATCAAAACCACAATGAAATACCATCTCCCACTAATAAAAACAAAACAAAAAAATAAGTGTTAGTGAGGTTGGGAAAAAAACTACAAGCCTGAGCACTACTGATAGAAATGCAAAATGGTACACCTGCTATAGAAGAGAGGATGGCAGCTCCTCAAAAAATGAATGGAATCACCAAATGATCCAATAATTTCACTTCTGGGTGTATATCCAAAAGAATTTACAGCAAAGACTCAAACAGATATTTACTTGTATATCCACATTCATAATAGCATTAATCACAAAAGCCAAAAGGCAGAAACAACCAGTACCCATGGTCAGATAAATCAATACATAAAATATGGTATATCCATACAATGGATATTATTCAACCTTTAAAAAGAAATTCTGACATATGCCACAACATGGATGAACCTTGAAGACACTATGCTAAAGACAATAAGGCAGTCACAAAAGGAAAAATACTCTAAGATTCCAATTATATGAGGTACCTAGAATACTCAAATCTAGAGACAAAATGTATAACAGTGGTTTCCAGGGGCTGGGGGAAAATAAGGAGTGGGGAGTTGGTGTTCAATGAGTACAGAGATTCAGTTTGGGAAAATGAAGAAGTTCTAGCATTGGATGGTGAAGATGGTTGCACAACAATGTAATTAATGCCACTGAAGTGTACACTTAAAATTGGTTAACAGGGTAAATTTTATGTTCTGCCTAGTTTAGCATGATACATGTATATATGTTATATATGAATATGAAAACTCTCATTCAGCTTTAAATTCACTGACTTGTCCTACTCCTCAGTGTACCCTGTGCTTGTTTCAAATTCAAATTCTTAATGTAATTTCATAAACTTGAAAGAAAAGTAACCACACGCTCTCAAAATCAAGACCCAGATTTACTCACCTGTTCTGGATTCCTGCAGGATCATTTTTTAGATCATAGAAAATGGCACCTATAACCAGTCCCAGGAAGACTGTCACAATTAACTTTTCAAAAAGAAAAAAGAATTTCAATTAAAGGTAAAAACTTAATACACCCTTTATTATTAAAATATATCTGGCTATATAATCAAATCTCTCCACTGATACAGATATTTTAAATGGCTTGAACACAGTCCTCAGGAAAATATAAAATGTACATGTTACTAGACTGCTTTTTAAGTTAAAGTGAAAATAACTTATCCGTGCATTCAGGAGACTGACAGGAAGACAAAGTAGAAAAGCTAAGATTCCCAGTGTTTTAGCAGGCACTGCCAGTTCATGGTCCAGTTCAGGCTCTGGGGCCTGGGAATGACATACAGTGAAGCAGAACAATGCAGGCACCCAGAAAAGTAGTTTGGCGGCAAAATAAAGCCCAACTTGCTGAGAGTTCTGGCCTAAACTCTCAACCTTTGTGCTAATGAACATGCATAGTGTGATATTTCAAGAGGTTCCAATAAAAACAGGATATCCTTACTCTTAACATGAAAAACCAAATAAAAATAAATAAAAACTTTAAAGTACACTTAAAAAAATTCTAACAATGGTATTTTACACAATAAGGAAGTAGGGGTAAACTGAGGTCATCTATCTGACCTGGGGAGTCCACGCCTACAGTGGAAAAGTGCACTGTCACCGTCAGCAAAGCATTCAGCCAGCTCTCGCCGAGGCACCCGAGTGCTTCCATTACCCACCCTCCTGTCACTGCTCCTCCCACAGCCTCAGCCCAGAGGGTCTACCACCAACAACTGGACAAGCTGCCAAGTCTTCCCCATTCTTACCCACCTTTGCTGACTCCTAAGAGTGTTTGATGACTCCTAAGAAACTTCCAAATGTTCAAGCAGGTTTTAGAAAAGGCAGAGGAACCAGAGATCAAATTGCCAACATTCGCTGGATCATTGACAAAGTAAGAAAGTTCCAGAAAAACATCTATTTCTGCTTTCTCGACTATGCCAAAGCCTTTGACTGTGTGGATCACGATAAACTGTGGAAAATTCTGAAAGAGATGGGAATACCAGACCACCTCACCTGCCTCTTGAGAAACCTATATGCAGGTCAGGAAGCAACAGTTAGAACCGGACATGGAACAACAGACTGGTTCCAAATAGGAAAAGGAGTATGTCAAGGCTGTATATTGTCATGCTGCTTATTTAACTTCTATGCAGAGTACATCATGAGAAATGCTGGGCTGGAAGAAGCACAAGCTGGAATCAAGATTGCTGGGAGAAATATCAATAATCTCAGATATGCAGATGACACCACCCTTATGGCAGAAAGTGAAGAGGAACTAAAAAGCCTCTTGATGAAAGTGAAAGAGGAGAGTGAAAAAGTTGGCTTAAAGCTCATCATTCAAGAAACAAAGATCATGGCATCTGGTCCCATCACTTCATGGGAAATAGATGGAGAAACAGTGGAAACAGTGTCAGACTTTATTTTTGGGGGCTCCAAAATCACTGCAGATGGTGATTGCAGCCATGAAATTAAAAGATGCTTACTCCTAGGAAGGAAAGTTATGACCAACCTAAACAGCATATTAAAAAGCAGAGATATTACTTTGCCAACAAAGGTCCTTCTAGTCAAGGCTATGGTTTTTCCAGTGGTCAAGTATGGATGTGAGAGTTGGACTGCGAAGAAAGCTAAGCACCAAAGAATTGATGCTTTTGAACTGTGGTGCTGGAGAAGACTCTTGAGAGTCCCTTGGACTGCAAGGAGATCCAACCAGTCCATCCTAAAGGAGACCCAGTCCTGGGTGTTCACTGGAAGGACTGATGCTGAGGCTGAAACTCCAGTACTTTGGCCACTTCATGTGAAGAGTTGACTCATTGGAAAATACTCTGATGCTGGGACGGATTGGGGGCAGGAGGAGAAGGGGACGACAGAGGATGAGATGGCTGGATGGTATCACCGACTCGATGGACGTGAGTCTGAGTGAACTCCGGGAGTTGGTGATGGACAGGGAGGACTGGCATGCTACAATTCATGGGGTCGCAAAGAGTCGGACACTACTGAGCGAGTGAAATGAACTGAACTGAACTGAAGAAGACTGGATAAACATCACTTTCGTTTTTAAGACTGATAAAATGTCTCTTAAAGATACTTTTATAAACAAAGATTTAGGGTTATGTTATAACTTATAAAAGGAAATTATATTTATTATACTTTTAATTAAATTTTATTAAATGTATAAATATAAAGATATAAGAGATGATCATCCAAAGAAAACAAAATATCCTACCATATACCTTGGAATCTTCAGGGTTAAAAAAAAAAATACCCCAGCACTACAACAGTGCAATGGTATCAAAGCTTGTAGTAACTTGTCAAGACACTTTTGGCAAGAGGCAAACAAAACTGGAAAACAAGATCATGATCTGTGAAGACTAGCTTGTGAAGATCAGAGTCTGGAAAAAATATGATTTAAGATGTACTTAAAAATTGCCTTGCTAAAAAAACACAGTGAGAAATTTGAAAAAAAAAAAATTTACTACCCTGGCTTATCTTAATTGCCTTCAAAATATACTATACTTCATGTCAACAGATCAACTCCCAAAATAAATAATGATGATCCCATTAGCATGTGTGCATGCAGAAGTATACAAATCTATACTTTCACGCTGTAAAACTCCAAGAATATTCAGACTTTTAAAAGCAGACACTCTACATGCTTTGCTTCTTTTGCATTTTTTTGCATTCTGTTAATAACATATTAACAGACTGTCAGTTTTATCATTAAGATGTTTCTTAAAGGTTTCAAAGCGCTAAAAGTATTCTCAAGGAATGTTTTCAAACACTGACAAAGTGATTAATCTCATAATTTCAGCATGCTTTTACAAGGTGTGTCTGTTATTCCTTTTACCATTAAACAAAAGAAAATAAACAGGAAGACTAAACTTTTCTCATTGGAGCAAAGAATCCTATGAATTCTGTGCAGGAGGAGTCTTTTGAACAGAAGGGGAAAAAAAAGGAAATTTCCTAAATATGTAATTCTAATTTTGTTCAGTTGTGTTTAGCAACATTTTTCAAGGTGAATTCTAAGGGATGTTTATGGCTGTTGCTGAAAAAATTAATCCATAGTCAAATGTTAAATGTGCTCATAGAAACTATGACTCTCTCAGAGACACGATAGTATTTTCCAAATTGACTTGACCAGGAAAACTTTGGGACATTAAATGAATATTAAATCTTATATAAAAAATCCATTCATTCCAAGACCTTCCAAAGACAAACTTCGGTTAAATGTATTACCAGAAGCAAAGTCTAGCTCATTTAAATGACTATTTAATAGCTCCACATTCAAACACTTAGAGAAGTGAAAGACAGACTCCCAAGATTAAAAGACCCTAAATCGAAGTCAGCAAGCTATGGTCCTAGGCTTATTTCTGTTCCGTCCATGAGCTAAAAATGGTTTCTGGGTTTCTTGGACCATTTTTTTAATGGCAAAAAATATATATATATTTCTTGTCATGTGAAATTCATATACAATTCATATTTCAGAGTCCATGAAAAAAGCTTTATTGGAACACAGTCATGTTTATTTTTTAAATGTATTTATGGCTACTTTCTTCCTAAAACGGCAGGGTTGACTACCTGAGACAAAGACCATATGACCCACAAATCCTACAGTATTTACTCTTTGACCCTTTATAAAATAGCTTTGCCTATTTCTGGCTTAAGCTTACTTTCCAGGACTGACTCATCTGAGAAAGAGTTTCCCCCCACAGGCAGATGCTCAGGGAAAAACAAGATTCTGTCCTTGTTCTGTGACATTATCACTGCTGTGAACATTGCTGGGATTCCTGTGACAGAGGTTGAGTTCACTGAGGAGGAAAGTAGCTGAACATGCAACCTGGAGACACTAGGCCTGCCTGGAGCTGGAATCTGAAGAAAACCCAGCACCAAAAGACGCAGAAACCCGGTGTAAAAATAGCCCCACATTCTAATCACCCCTGCCCAGAACTACCACATAGCGTCATTTCCTGGTATTAGCAGGGGGATTCCCTTGGCTATCAAAATCTACAGATGTTCAAGCCCCTCATATAAAATGGAGTCATACAGTCAGCCCTCCACATCTGTGAGTTCCTCCAACCTCAGTGGGTGCAGAACTTGCGGATACTGAGGGCCAACCATATGTGACTTGGACAAGATAGTTAGAAACCACTTTCAGAAGCAAGAGAAATTTCTTTTCCAAATAAAAAAATCTAATGTATAAATCACACTAAAGAATCAACAGTCATATCATTTTACTGTTAAACAATGGATAATGAGGTTGACATTGTTTACAGAAGTTGTTCCCAAGTAACATTAAATCTACTAAAAGAATTAAAAAGTACCCTTGACTGAAAGTACATAAAACTTTTCATGTTCTGACAGATGCCAAATAACAAGTAAAAAGTGTCTGGATTAATGAGCAGTATGCCTTGAAGGATATAGGCTCTTGAAATTAATACTTAAAAGGCAACACTACCACAGTATGAAAATGATGGCATGTATAGTAAGAAATCAGTGATATTTCATTAGAGCCAACAACACACCATCTTTCAGTACTCAGTAGAAATTCAATGAAAATAAAATTAGCTACTCCCAAAATAACTGGTTAAATTGACTTCCTTGACTTCCCTGGTGGCTCAGATGGTAAAGCGTCTGTCTACAATGTGAGAGACCTGGGTTCGATCCCTGGGTTGGGAAGATCCCCTGGAGAAGGAAATGGCAACCCACTCCAGTACTATTGCCTTGAAAATCCCATAGACGGAGGAGCTTGGTACAGGCTACTATCCATGGGGTTGCAAAGAGTTGGGCACAACTGAGCGACTTCACTTCACTTCACTTAGAAAGGATGAAAAAATGAGGGTTTTAGATGACAGAGGGCTTAAGAATAACAGAAAAATCATAAAGGAGTAATCATCAACAACTATCAATGAGAAAGAGAAAAAGGAACATTAATTCAACCTAATTAAGAGAAGGTCAGTCTGACAGTGAAGGGTCTTACTGAACAGAATTCCAGTCTGCTTACTACCTTTGTGTTAACTGCACACTGTTTTAGGCATCTAGTGCTCTCCTAAGATCAGAACCCCTAAATGAGGAAGGCTGATTAGAAGGGAAAGCATCTGTAAAAAGGCTCTTCAAGAAAACAGTGAGAGGCCCTACTGCTTTCAGGGGCATTCAGCGACACCAAGCTGAAGGTGTCCCTGGCCACCCGATCTAAGATGCAAACCAACCAACCTCTTTCCTTTCTTTCCCTCTTCCCTTCTTCCCTTCCTTTCTCATTTCCTTTCTCCATTTCTCTGCTTAAACTCTCTTCCCAGCCCCTTTTACCATCTGACATGCTATTTATTTCTATATGAATTTATCATCTGTCTCTCCTCATAAGAAAGATCCCCAAGAGCAGGGATTTTATTTTTGTTCATGGCTATATACAAGCTCCAAAATGCAGCGCATAATCAATAAGAACTTACTGAATGCATCAGGAAATGAACATGTGCAGCCATCAGAAAACCACAAATGTGGTCAAACATTTTCTTTACTTCACAAGTTTTGGAAAAAAAATTTTTTTTTTCTACAAAGATTATCCATTACAGCTTGTCTGAACCAAAAAAATTCTGAGTGGGTGATCCAAAAAAAAAAAAAAAACTCCACTAAAAAATAAGTCTTTCTACAAGTAAAAACCTAATTAGGTTTTGCTTGTTTCTATACTCTAAATGGAATGGGGATAAATAAATATAGCGTGGGCAGAAGATAAGCATAATGTCCCCCAAATTAGTATTTTACAGCATAATTAGAAGAGTCCAGTAGGTTACCTGAGCTATAGAAGCCTGGGGATTACCCAGTAAATTTTTGAATGAACGCTTGGAAATCCATTTGAGCTGATGACAGAAGGAGGTGGCATAAGTGATCTCCTTGTAGGATGAAAGCTTCTTCCTTCTCTGCTCCCCTGAGAATTTATCTAATTCAACTTTTGTTTCCTTGAAGAAGGAGGAGTTGACATAAAACCCAGCTAATTTTTCTATGAGTGAAGTATCATTTTTGGAAGGCTCTTCGGTCTCCTTAGCTGTGGAATAAAGGCAGATAAAAAGGAAACATTATTTTAAAAATAACAACAGATTTAACCCATTTTTCTATACCCCTTTCTTAGATTTTACTCTAGCATCTTCATTCTAAAGCTTGAGTATAAAAAAATTATGGGTTCTGTCACTGATTTACAAGGTAAGAAAACAGACTAAATTGGCCTCCCTCCATAAACTTAGGGATACAGCAAATTCACTGACCTTTTCCTAATTATAATATTTGGACCCTAAATCTTTCAAAACAGACTTCTCACAATTCAGAGTTATAATTCCTAAAAAAAAAAAAGAACACCTGGTTCTTGCTTTTTACAATGAATAAATGCATAAATTGCCAAGTTTCTTATTTCAAAACACTACACAATTGGCCCTCTGAATCTGCAGACATGGAACCCAGGGATATAGAGGGCCTATAGAGGGACTTGAGCATCCTTGGATTCTGGTATCTACAAGGCATGGGGGGAGGGGGTTCTGAAACCAATCCTCCATGGAAACTGAGGGACCACTCTGTAAACAATGGGTACTTCTTTTAAAATGGGAACTCTTGTTAGAACTGACATTGTCCTATCAATGCTCATTTACAGATTAAATAAATACCACTCTCACAGACAAAAAAAATCTGTGTTGATTGATGTTATTAGATTGAATGTTTGTATGTCCCCAAAATTCATATGCTGAAACCCAGTCCCCTGTGTGATGGTATTTGAATGGAACGACTTTGAGAGATGATTAGGTCATGAGGCTGGAGCCCTCAGGAGGTGGGATTAGTGCCCTTATGAAAGAGGCCCCAGAGAGCTCCCTCCAGACTCCCAGCACCTGAAGAAGCTATAATATGGTTGCCCATGTATGAAGCAGGAAGCAGGTCCTCAACAGACACTGAATCTGCTGATACATTGATCCTGGACTTGCTGTCTCCAGGATTGAGAGAAAAAAATGTCTATTGTTTAAATCATCTGGTCTATGGTATTTCTGTTGCAGCAGCCAAACAAACTAGTACAACCAGTATCAGAGGATAGCACTGATATAAATTCAAACAGCCATGGTTTAATAAGCTACCATATTGCTAAACTTCAGCCAACTCAATTAGAAAATAATCTGTGATTCTCAACAGATTTGTTTACCTTCATCATCTGTGTCTTCTCTATTTAACACCACAGCAGAAGAGTCTCCATTAATGATGTCCAGGAAGAAGTCTGCAGGGTTATTATAGGGCTCACAGTGGAAACCTGCAAAAGAAGGTCACTCAGGTACACAAAATTGATAGTCCCGGTAAATAAAGACTGTTTTAGAGAGCGAGGGAGATGCTGGTAGGGAAGACAGAATCTAATAATTTCTCTCTCATTTTTCTTCTCTCTTCTCCCCTCATTAATTTATATTTTCTTTTTATATATTTAATCACACAATATTTCAACAATTTTCTGACTCTTCGCAAAACAACCTACTCCAAACCAACCCTGGACTATTATAAAGTCTTACATTAGAGCTTGGTCCTTACCCATCATAATTCATGAGATCTGAAATAGCTAGCAATATGCTCTGGTGCTTATCAGAACTTCTTCAAAAATCTAGACATGGGTCTAAGAAAAAAAGAACACACTGAAATAAAAACCCACGGAAAGACTAATGTTCTTTAAAGCAAGGCAACAAGCAAAGCCAGCTAAGGCACAGAAGGACTGTGTTTGGGAGAGGCCTGGGGCATGTTCTGCTCTTCACGTTCACTAAGAGACTGCTAGAATGCTAGTACCTACTTCAGCAATGATTATTTCTGCCCCTACTAAATTCAGGTCCAAATGGTTATTTATTATGCTATTATAATTCCAATATAGAGAACAAATCACCAGAACAGCATTCTCAAGAGAATGTAGCTGGCACAGCACAGTTGAATGCTTACCTTGACCTCTCCTGGCACTGTAACAGGGAAGAACAAATCTGACTCCATACTAGATCTGTTTCTTTTGCTTTAATCTTTGTATTCTATTGCTTTTGCTACAAGTTAAGAATGTTGCCTGTAGCCTGAAATATATGGGATAGCTCATTCTCCAGGGTCTGATCTCTAAAGGTATAACACTTTTCCATTCATATAGAGATAAAAAGTTGCAGAACAAAGAATAACATTTGTCTTGTTGGAGGTTTATAGGAACACCATGACCACACCCACACAGGCAAATGCAAAAACAAAGGATTCCAGCACCAACAAGTTTGCAGCAATCAGCCACACACCCTTTCCTTCTAGTATAAAAGAAGCCTGATTTATAACATGGGTAAGATGTTTCTTTGAGATGCTAGCCCATCATCTTCTTGATCTGCTTGCTTTCCAAATAAAGTCGCTATTCCTTGACCCAGCAAATTATCTCTTGATTTATTGGCCTGTTGTGCAGTCCTTGCCTGGAGAATCCCAGGGACAGGGGAGCCTGGTGGGAGGCTGACTATGGGGTCGCACAGAGTCAGACACGACTGAAGCGACTTAGCAGCAGCAGCAGGCAGTATGAGCTTAGACTCAGTAACAACATGATCATCTGAACTCAGCTTTGCCTGTAGTCTGACCCTTAGGTTCATCTCCCCAAAACTCTTGACCCATGTAGACTTAATGATAGAGATTAAACAAAAACATTTTAAAATATGGGTGGCAAATATTTTAAACTATATTTGAGGTCCTGGAGCATCATCTATAATCATATCCAAGTACCTCTAAAACAAAGTAGACTGCATGAATCATTTAAAAATTATATATTTATTTCCATTGTAAATAGAAACAGGCAGTCCAGAACCATCAGAAATGTTGGCCCATTGAAGTCAGACTTATGATAGCCATTGTATTGACAGGTAAGTTGCATACATGCTAAATCCACAACCTAATATCACTAGAAAATTAAATATAATAGCATCTCCATTAACCCTCACCAAGGAAAACCAATATCCCATGTAAGGGAAGAACATGATAAACCTTAATCTGTATTAGCTAAGAAGACAAATAACTTAAGGACATTAGATCTTTCCAAAAATACCCATCTGACAGATAACTGGCCATAAGGTCAATATATTTATTGAACTGTTAGGGAAAGGTCACCAGAACTGAGGACAACAGATATAGCCCCATTAGAAATACACACACACACACACACACACACACACACAAATGTGTGCATGTGCATGTACTCAAACAGGACAAAAAAGAGACATAAATAACAAACTGGCACTGCAAAGTAAAAAAAAAAATTCTAACACCAAACTAACCGAAGATGTTTCGGAGCAGTGGAAAGTGTGATATATGTATATCTACTCAAAGATCAAACAGCACTCCAAGTGACTCCTGTGTTCTCCTTTAGGATACTATTAATGAAGGATCTTACAGCACAAAAAAGGCAACCATACCAATGTCTTCAAAGTAACCCAAGGCCTCCTGAGCAGGCCCATGGAACATTAGTCTTCCTGAGGCCAACAAGGTGAGGCTATCAAACAACTTGAAGATGGAATAACGAGGCTGATGAATGGAGAAGATGATTGTCCGTCCTTGTTTAGACATCCTAAATTAATAGTGAGAAGATAACAATGAGTCATTAAACATCTGTAACTTACATTCCTTGGTAACATACTTTATTACTCCTGCCTTTAGAGCATTCATTCCTCATTCAACTTGACTTTCTCTTACTAACTTCTCATCTCATATAATCTATCTGATAATTAGGGAACCTAAACTCAATGTTTTCATGAAACTAGGCTTTCTAAAGTGTTTTCCTTGGGCAATCTAGAATCAATCAGAGTATTAATTAAAAATGTATATTCCTGGACAGTCTACTCAGACCTGCTGGGTCCAGGGAAGCATATTTTAACAAGCATCCAGGTAATTTGTAAGTACACTCAAGTTTGAAAACTTATTATGAACTAAATCTTTAAAAAATGGTCATATGCCCCATCTTTATCGATCATTCATTTAAGTCTTCTGGCTCTTCTGGAACTAGTTTTCAATTCTCTGCCTTAATAATACAATTAACATTACTGAGTACTGACTATATCTTTGTTTTTATAGATGACCTCATCTAAATTCTCACAATATTGTTACAAAACAGTACCAATAATTTTACCTTTATATAACAGATAAGGCTCAGAGAACTAAGCAATGGTTCAAAGCATCACAGTTAGAAGGGGCAGGTTGGGATTTGATCCCTGATCTAATACCATGGCCAAAAGATAGTAATTCCTATCTTCATACAGGAGCTACTACTTATGGATAGAAGAAAGAAAAGCCAAAATCACCACTCAAAAACTATTATTGAAAACAATAAACTACTATTAGTAGTAGTAGTATGAGAAGAATCACATCAATTTAAACATTTTCTGAGTACTATATGCTAGCCATGGATACAAGTTTGTTCTACCTCAAAAAGACCAATCGTTTTGATACAAGGAGGAGTAAAAGTAGCTGAAGGTGCCTTGTAAGCCAAATAGGAGACGATAACCCATCTGAAGATGATGTAAGTAGTGTATCAGAGGGACTGACAGGGAGAGAAGGTGGAGGAAGACAGCAAACAAAATGTGCCATAACACGATCTACTCCAAAAACTGCAAGTGGTTCAGTGTCATTGCAGAGCTGAGGTGCATGTGCAGAGGCAGGCACTGGAGACTGCAAAAAAGACAGCAATGGAAAATAGGCCCATGATGAATCCTGTCACTCAGAGCTGGCTCATCAGTCAGTAGACAGGAAGGAGCCAGTAAAGGACTGGCAGCAGGGAGGTGGACTGGTGTGAGAACGCTATTCTCCATGTGTGGTCTGAGGTATCAGTATCAGTATCCCCTATTAGAAACGGAGAACGCTGGCCTCCCATTCAGAGATCTAGAATAAGAATCTGCACTTTAATAAGACCCCAAGTGATTAGTATACACAGTGGAACTCTAGACAGACGAGGTTAAAGCTCTCCAATGTGAGGAAAGATGCTTGTGAGCTAACTAGTCCAAAACATAATGAAGCCTAACACAGTGTGATATTCTATGTCAAGTCATCATTGCAAAAAAAAAAAAAAGCAAAATGGCTGTCTGAGGAGGCCTTACAAATAGCTGTGAAAAGAAGAGAAACAAAAAGCAAAGGAGAAAAGGAAAGATACACCCATTTGAATGCAGAGTTCCAAAGAATAGCAAGGAGAGATAAGAAAGCCTTCCTCAGTGATCAGTGCAAAGAAATAGAGGAAACAACAGAATGGGAAAGACTAGAGATCTCTTCAAGAAAATCAGAGATACCAAGGGAACATTTCATGCAAAGATGGGCTTAATAAAGGACAGAAACGGTATAGACCTAACAGAAGCAGAAGATATTCAGAAAGGTGGCAAGAATACACAGAAGAACTGTACAAAAAAGATCTTCACAACCCAGATAATCATGATGGTCTGATCACTCACCTAGAGCCAGACATCCTGGAATGTGAAGTCAAGTTGTCCTTAGGAAGCATCACTACAAATAAAGCTAGTAAAGGTGATGGCATTCCAGTTGAGCTATTTCAAATCCTATAAGATGATGCTGTGACAGTGCTGCACTCAATATGCCAGCAAATTTGGAAAACTCAGCAGTGGCCACAGGACTGGAAAAGGTCAGTTTTCATTTCAATCCCAAAGAAAGGCAATGCCAAAGAATGCTCAAACTACCACACAGTTGCACTCATCTCACACACTAGCAAAGCAATACTCAAAATTCTCCAAGCCAGGAGAATTCTCTCAAGCCAATACTTGGACCGTGAACTTCTAGCTGTTCAATATGGTTTTAGAAAAGGCAGAGGAACCAGAGATCAAATTGCCAACATCTGCTGGATCTTCGAAAAAGCAAGAGAGTCCCAGAAAAACATCTATTTCTGCTTTATTGACTATGAGAAAGCCTTTGACTGTGTGGATCACAATAAACTGTGGAAAATTCTGAAAGAGATGGGAATATGAGACCACTTGACCCGCCTTTTGAGAAACCTATATGCAGGTCAGGAAGCAACAGTTAGAACTGGACATGGAACAATAGACTGGTTCCAAATAGGAAAAGGAATACATCAAGGCTGTATACTTTCACCATGATTATTTAACTTATATGCAGAGTACATCATGTGAAATGCTGGGCTGGATGAAGCACAAGCTGGAATCAAGATTGCCGGGAGAAATATCAATAATCTCAGATATGCAGATGACACCACCTTTATGGCAGAAAGTGAAGAACTAAAGAGCCTCTTGATGAAAGTGAAGGAGGAGAGTGAAAAAGTTGGCTTAAAGCTCAACATTCAGAAAACAATGGGATCCGGTTCCATCACTTCATGGCAGATAGATGGGGAAACAGTGGAAACAGTGGCAGACTTTATTTTGAGGGGGTCCAAAATCACTGCAGATGGTGATTGCAGCCATGAAATTAAAAGACGCTTACTCCTCGGAAGAAAAGTTATGAGCAACCTAGACAGTATATTAAAAAGCAGAGACATTACTTTGCCAACAAAGGTCCATCTAGGTCAAGGCTATGGTTTTTCCAGTGGTCATGTATGAATGTGAGAGTTGGACTATAAAGAAGGCAGAGTGCCAAAGAATTGATCCTTTTGAACTGTGGTGTTGGAGAAGACTCTTGAGAGTCCCTTGGACTGCAAGGAGATCCAACCAGTCCATCCTAAAGGAAATCAGTCCTGAATGTTCATTGGAACTGATGTTGAAGCTGAAACTCCAATACTTTGGCCACCTCATGTGAAGAGCTGACTCATTTGAAAAGACCCTGATGCTGGGAAAGATTGAAGGTGGGAGGAGAAGTGGATGACAGAGGATGAGATGGTTGGATGGCATCATCAACTCAATGGGCATGAGTTTAAGTAAACTCCGGGAGTTGGTGATGGACAGGGAGGCCTGGTGAGCTGCAGTCCATGAGGCTGCAAAGAGTTGGACATCACTGAGAGATTGAACTGAACTGAAGTCGTCATTCTCTAAAGAACACTGTTAATATAATTAATTACAGATAATAAAAATATCATGGATGTATTCTCTAACTGAACCTGAATCCCAGACCTGTTACTTGACATCTTCACTTATATGTGCAATTGATATCTCAAACTTAAAATGTCTAAAATCTTAGACATTTCCATCTTCCCGTTTCTTCTTATTCTAGCATAGAGGCTTGCTTACAAGGGCATGGACATCAGAAGAAGCAAGGTAGGGTTTTCCCTGGTAGTTCAGTGGTTAAGAATCCACACGCCAAAGCAGGGGACATTGAGTTCGATCCCTGCTCCTGAAAGACCCCACATGCTGAGAGGCACCTAAGCCCATGTGGCACAATTACTGAACCAGTGCTCTAGAGCCCATACTCCACAATGAGAAGCCACCTCAATGAGAAGCCTGTGCACGGCAACAAACAGTAGCCACCACTTGCTGCAACTAGAGAAATTCCCCATGTACAGGAACAAAGACCCAACATGCCCCCCCCCCAAAATATATACATATATATATAATAAAGAAATAAAACTTTAAAAAAAGATAGGTAATGACATGGAGGGCATGCCATATAAAGATGGTATGTCCAACAGCTTTTTAAAAATGGGGAATCGCGGTAATTGTCCCAGAGGTGGTAAGCATAGGGAACCACCAGAGTGACTGGGAAACTGATTAAATTGAACAATTAAGTTAGTTACTGAGGAAGAAAGGAAACATACTGAGATAATGGGAGCCAAGTTTCTCATTGTCTGAAAAGTCATTTAAAAACACAGAAAGGCAGAAGGCTAAAAAGAGCACTCAAGTGTTAGATCAGGATTGGAAATAATATAAATTCACTTAAAACTATATATATACACTTCATGGGAAATAGATGGGGAAACAGTAGAAACAGTGTCAGACTTTATTTTGGGGGGCTCCAAAATCACTGCAGATGGTGATTGCAGCCATGAAATTAAAAGACGCTTACTCCTTGGAAGAAAAGTTATGATCAACCTAGACAGCATATTCAAAAGCAGAGACATTACTTTGCCGACTAAGGTCTGTCTAGTCAAGGCTATGGTTTTTCCAGTAGTCATGTATGGATGTGAGAGTTGGACTGTGAAGAAGGCTGAGCGCTGAAGAATTGATGCATTTGAACTGTGGTGTTGGAGAAGACTCTTGAGAGTCCCTTGGACTGCAAGGAGATCCAACCAGTTCATTCTGAAGGAGATCAGCCCTGGGATTTCTTTGGAAGGAATGATGCTAAAGCTGAAACTCCAGTACATTGGACTCCTCACGCGAGAGTTGACTCATTGGAAAATACTCTGATGCTGGGACGGATTGGGGGCAGGAGGAGAAGGGGACAACAGAGGATGAGATGGCTGGATGGCATCACTGACTCAATGGATGTGAGTCTGAGTGAACTCCGGGAGTTGGTGATGGACAGGGAGGCCTGGCGTGCTGCGATTCATGGGGTCGCAAAGAGTTGGACAGGACTGAGTGACTGAACTGAACTGACTTACTAATAGTGCAATAGTTACAAATATGCTTATACATGTAAGTTATATTCAAACTATTATACACATACATATAACATATTTATAGTAAATATATTTCCAAATAAAATATACATATGTATTTCTATGTTATATATACATACATACACATACACATTTCCTAGGTCTGTCTGCTAAGTGGGTCTAGAAGCAATGACACTCCCATAGCAGTGAGCACACCAAGTAATCAGATGTTGGTTTTTAAATCATAGCTAAACTGGGAGGAACCAGGACTCCATGAAGAGATATGTGATACAGGAAAAGTACAAGATGAGCCTGGAACATCTTGCTGACCATAAGGTAAAGAAATCCTTAAAGAATGTCAGGGACATGTAAAAACGACACAAAAGGCAGCCTGAGGAGGCTCCCATTGGCCAAATCAGGGTGAATTTTGTCATGAAAATAAGTAAGAATAACAGATTATAACCCACTTAATAAAAGGAGAAAATGAGTAAACATATGAACAGAGAAGGAAGAAAGTTTCTTTATAGTAAAAGACCAACGAATACATGTTGAATGAATGATGTAAAAAGAAAATCACCATTTGGTTACTCTCAGACTCAGAGCTGATAGAGGCAGTTGTGCATATAGGCTAAAACTGGTGCATGGAAGATTTTATGAGGAACAGGATACTGGCCTAATATCTGATTATCTCCCCTAATAAAACACTAATCAATTACAAAGGGAAAATAGTTATTTCATAGCAGATAAAGCCAGCAGATGCCAACATGACCAGCTGATGAAGGTGAACATCATCCATGATGGGAGAAGTCAGAATCACAGAGCCTGATGTTATCACTGAGAATACGGCATCATTTCTGCAGCATCCCTGCCAAGAATTCATGGCATGAGTCTGATCGTGAGGAAACACTGGTTGGATACAACTTGAGGGTCGCCCTATGAAATGTACTCTCAAATATGTGTGAGGACGTGAGAGGCAGGGAAAGAATAAAGAACTGTTCAGGATTAGAAAAGACCAAAAAAAAAAACAAACAGTGGGGGGTGTTTCTGAAGATAATCCTGAGCCAGGAAGGGAGAAAAAGACACTTCTGGGGCAGCTGGGGAAGTCGGACTGGAGTCCATGCACTGAGTGGTGACAATGTCATCAGTGCTGTGGACTCTGTGGTGGGGAGGTGTGTAAGGCAGTAACGTAGTACTTGGTACTACTCTTGCAACTGTTCTGGGAGGTTGAAACTTTTTTAAAAAGATGTCTAAAACTTTTGAAATTTATCCTATAACCATCTTCTTTGTAAAAGTAAATGATATTCTTTTTTTTTAATGAATTTATTTTTACTTGAAGTATAATTGCTTTACAATATTGTGTTGGTGTCTACCAAACATCAACATGAATCAGTCATAGGTATACCTATGCCCCCTCCCTTTAAAGCTCCCTCTCCATCACACCCCTCTAGGTTGTTACAGAGCCCCAGTTTGAGTTCCCTGAATCATAGAGCAAATTCCCACTGTCTACCTGGTTTACACATGGCAGTGTATATGTTTCCATGTTACTCTCTTCATACTCCCACCCTCTCCTCCTTCTCCCTCTGTAAATGACACTCTCTACTCTGTTCTTCCATTTTTCAGGCCCCAAATCTCAGAAGTTATTCTCTCAATAATCACACCCTACAACCAGTTCTAAGCTAATCATGTTGACTCTATTTGGCAAATAGATAGAACCCACCCGCTTCCTCCCCTCTTCCCACTACCATCCTAGTCAAAGCTGGCATCATACCTCAACTGTGCTAATACAAACAGCCTCCTCACTGGATTCCTCCCATTCACCCCTGACCAATTATACAGGCTTTTCTCTACATAACTGCCGGTCCTCGGTTCTGAAAGCTTGCCACATCACCTAGACATTAAAAGCCATAGTTTTTAGAGTGGCCTATAGTCTATATAATCTGCCAACCACTCAAACTCATCTCATGTCCTTTTCTAACTGTTATGAACTGAATTGTGCGTCCTCAAAATTCATGTTGAGGTACTGAGGTGCTAAGGAGCACCTCAGAATATAACTGTATTTGGAGAGAGGCTCTTTACTATAAACAGGCAGTTATGATAAATAAGGTCATGTGAGTGTCATCATTCAATCAGGACCAGTGTCCTCATAAGAAGAGAAGATTAGGACGTGGATACACAGAGGGAAGATGAAGTAAAAACACAGAGAGAAGACAGCTATCTACAAGCTGAGGAGAGGGACCTCAGAAGAAACAGTTCTGCTGAATGCCTGATCCTGGACATCTAGACTCCAAAAATGTGAAGAACTAAATTTCTATGTTAAGCCATCCAGTCTGTTATACTACGCTAAGGCACCCTGAGCAAAGTAATCAATAATTAACACCCACCCCCCTCCACAGCTTACTGGGTTCCAAACACAGGAGGCCCACTCTGCCTCAGGGCCACTGGCTGTCCCTTCCACTAGAACTCTCTACTCTCATATATCCAGGTCTTGTTCATCTGCTTCCAGCTCAAGACCTCTTTGAGGTCTTCCCTGATCATTCTATATATAACACAGCATCTCTATTCCACCATAGCCATATTTTGCTACACTCTCAGCCTGCCTCATTTTTTCATGAAACACTTACATTAACTGACTTTCCCTGCAACCAAGGAAGACATTTCTGTCTGTTGTGCTTACTGATGAATCCCTTGCACCAAGAAGAATACCTGGGACGTAGCAGGTGACCACGCAGTAGATCAGTGAAAGAATAATATTCTCATGGCATTTACCTCTTCAAAAGCAAAAGGACAGCATTCGCTGTGCTTGAATCTAAGCCAGTTGTGGGCTCATCCAGGAACAAGATGGATGGATCAGTAATAAGCTCCATTGCAATACTAGTTCTTTTTCTTTCTCCTCCAGACACACCACGGATAAACTGAGTTCCAACCTAAAACACAAATACCATTATCAACAATCACATCCTCTGCCGCTATCATTTGTTGAGCTCCTAAAATGTTCCAGCCCTATAAGAGTTACTTCATCACATAATCCTCGTTTTTTCAAAATAGCAAATAAATGACAATATGGGAGAAGAGGCAGGCTTCTCTTTAACTTGAAGAGTAAACTGAGGTTCAGGTCAGAACTGGTAAAATATGAAACCTATGCTTTGTATGTTTCTTATCAAGCCAAACATTTAGTTTTACGACAGGTAAGCTAGAACACTAAAAGATTTGGTCTGAAATTACAGACCAAAAAGAGAGATGAAGATAGGAGCAGAGAAGTTGAAAGCATCTATAATTGTTAGTCTTCTTATAGCCTTCTGATACCCCCACCCCATCCCCAACAAAGTCATCAGTGTGGCTTGGTAGCTAGGAAAGTTCACCTTCTATTATTCCACATTAGCACCACTTATATCATCATAAGTCTTCCCAAATTGAGCCCTCCTGTACCTTAACTTACTAAAGAAGTCCTGACTCATTCTACAGGGCAACAGGATGAGTAGACTATTCTATAGGGCTATTCTACATGGGAAGGAAGACTGTTCTACAGGGCAATTGGCTGGGTCTTTTCAACCAGTCAGCGTTACTGTGTGGTGGGGGACCAGGAAGGTTTTGGGGGAGAAAGGAAGTAGGAAATCATTCTCATATTAATAGTTATCAATATCATTTTGTAGAAGATGTAGAGCCAGCATGGCTAAGCTCAGGCAACAGCCTATACAGGTCAGATCTAAAGGAATAGATTCAATATGAAGCCAGGTTCAATCATATTATCACTTCAGTTCTTATATCATGAGTCTTCAAAAAGACAAGAATCAAGTGCTACTCATGCCCGTGATCGGATCCTCTAACCGACCTGTGACAGACATTTTCAAGAAAAATGAGGAAATCTGAATGAATGTGGCTTATAGCCCATACAGGATAGCCCATTCTCCAAGATCTGACCTTTAAAGGTAAGAATGATTAGACTTTTTCTGTTCATACAGAGATAGAAAGTTGCATAACAGAGAATAACATTTGTCTTGTTAGGGTTTATAGGAACATTGTGACCAGATCCACATGAAAGCTGCAAGAACAAAAGATTCTGACATTAAGAAGTTTGTAACAACCAATCACACCCTCTTCCTCTTTTATTATAAAAAATGTCTGATTCTAATTTGGGTAAGATAGCTCTTTGGGACATTCATCCACCGTTTTCTCAGTCTGCTGACTTTTCAAATAAAGTCACTTTTCTTTGCCCCAACAATTCATCTCTCAATTTACTGGTCTGTCACATGGTGAGCTATACAAACTTGGACTCAGTAACAACTAAGTAATCAGACTATTCTCTCTACATTTGTCATGCTTAAAATTTCATAAAAACTAAAAACATTAAGTGAAGTATTTCAATTAATTAGATAAATAAATTCTAAGTCAACAAACTGTTTCAGCTTATTTTCCCTGGGAATCCATGCAAGGAATGGGTAATGACTGCCTATTGGTAGAGAACTTTTACTTAAAGATAAAGAATGATAAATACCTTATTGGAAAGACACTATCAAATAAACAGAGCTAATACAAAGGAAACCCAATCCTCCCAAAATTAATTTAGTGGAATACGGTGGCATCTCAGGGTTATTTTTCCAAACAAAATACAGCAAAATATACTTTACATTAAATAATGTCAGAAAGTATCATCTGAAACAGCAGCCAGCAAAATATCCCCATTCTTTGTTACCTCTACCACAAGGGGACTAAACTAGAGCCATCACAAGCTGAAAAGCTCATCTTCACCAAAAGATACAGATGTTTTCTAGAAAATCTTTTTATACCTAGTCATCAACCATAAAGGTCACTCATTTATCTCAATTCTTCTTTCCAAACTTGCATAACTCACAAAAGGAGTTACTTTACCCTCCTGCCTACAACTGTTATATCTAAAGCCTAAAATAGACCAGCACGTAACAGTCTGTAAGTAGACACTGGTAGAAGAAAGGGAGAAGGGAAGCGAGGGAGGGAGGAATGGGAGGCAAAAATGTCCAAAGAAAGACTTCAGAAAAACAAGTTGGAAGCTACACAAACTACAAATAAATCCCTAGTTTGACCGAATGTAATTTTGGAAGCCAACTGACAGCAAAGTGAAACATACTGAATCCTTGAATTTTCACCATTTATGAATTCCAGAAATAGAATTCTCAAAAGCAATGGAAGAAAGCCTCATGGAAGAACAGAAGAAGAACAACTGCAAGAGGAAAAGAAAACAGGAAGAAGGAAAGTTAGCGTGAAGACACTGAATGAGACGTGACAACCAACCGACCAGAGGTGGGACAGGACCAAGAGCTGCAATCACAGAAAGGGTCACCTGTTCATAGCAAAGAACACTTCCACGTACTAGAACGCATTGCCACACTTGCTGCCCAAGAGTGAGTCACTTTCAGTTTTTGTTAACCTGGTTAACTTCCATCTTCATGTTAGGTAACCAGTCACTTTTCTCATGGCTTCAGAAAGCAGCCACTCTTGACCATACATATTATAGAAAATCTCTGAGTAAGTTATACTATCCACACAGGTGAGGTCCTATTTGCTCACTATGATATTATCAGTTTTTTCCACATTACCTTGGAATCTGCCACTTTATCCAGACCTAACTCTTGAATAACCTTGTTAATCCGTTCATTTTTTTCGTAATTTGTCGTAGTTGTTGGAAGCCGAAGGGCTGCTGAGAACTGTAAGTTTTCTCTCACTGTCAGAGTCCCCATCACGACATCATCCTTAAAGAAAAATGGCATTTTAACAAGATATATGAGGTCTTTTCTAATATCATCACTCTGTAGTATATCTAACTTATCCACAAAAACAAGATACCCAAGTTCTAGCTAACAATGAACTTGTGTGTGTTGTGTGCTCAGTCATGTCCCACTCTTTGCAATTCTATGGACTGTAGCCTGCCAGGGTGCTCTGTCCATGGGATACGCCAGGCAAAAATACTGGAGTGGGTTGCCATTCTCTTCTCCAGGGAATCTTCCTGACCCAGGAATGGAACCCACATCTCTTGCATCTCCTGCATTGGCAGGTGGATTGTTTACCGCTGTGCCACCTGGGAAGCCCCAGTAATGAACTTGCAATTAAACAAATTACAATAACTCCATGTTCAGACAGCTACATAGCCTGATGAATTAATTTTCATTTCTAACCTGTATACCCAGAGAGAACACAGGTAATTATGATTACTACTGGCAGACATTTATAGAATGCTTTACACAAGGATTATATAACACTGTTCTAAGCTAGGGGAAGGAGAGACGTGATGGTAAGGCAAAAACAGTAAAATAGTAATGTGTTTTAGAAATGATATGATAATAAGAGTTGATACTACTGCCCTTACAAGGGTCATATTCCAGACTTTCTTCTTTCATATAATACTGTTCTGAATCTTATAGGATATTATGAAAAGCTGGTATAAAGAAAAGTTTTTTCTATGATTATGTCATGTAGTCAATTGGAAGCACACTCAACTATCAGCCAAGGCACTTGCCCATATAAAAAATCAGAAGAAATCTAATAGGTAAAGTCACAAATACTTACTTGTACCACATAACCTGAGTTACATTTAAAATTGGCAGGTCGAGGTGCTCCATTGATCAAAACATCTCCAGATAATCCATGTGGATCCTTCCTTGCAGCTAAGATATCTAACAACCTATAAAAGACATACATTATTGCTTTTTTTCCCCCTCCAAATCAGGCTTTGCCTCTTAGCTAATTTGAATCCAAATTAACAGATCAAGAAATTATATGGTTTAACTAAAATTATATACATATATTGTAAATCTTACCTTCTTTTTAAAAATTATATGCTATAATAAAGCCCAAAAATATGAAAGTAAAGCTCTCTTACCTGATCCAGCACAGACCACCCAAACTGCCCCCTTGATTGTCTGACCTTGGGGGTCTCCAGGCAGGCAATGCGATCCTTTGCTTAAGATATAAGCCTTCACTATGCCGTTGGCTCCTCTCCCCACTTTCAGTTTTATCCCCTTCCTTTTCCACTCTATACCTCAAATCATAGCTGACAGCTGTATGCCCATCACCTTATCGAGTCCTGTCAGTGTCCTATTAGTAAAGCTGACCTAATAAGACTTCCTCAGGACACAATCACAAGCTAGCACAACTGCACCTTATCCGTAGCAACCAGTACCAAACCAGACATGGAGAAAATGTTCAACAAACACACACCTGCTCACACGAAAGTGTTCTTTAAAAGCACCTTAAAACTGGGGGTGGGGAACAGGTGAAGGAGATTTGAGAGGTACAAACCTCCAGTCATAAAATAAATGAGCCACAGGGATGTAACACACAGTATAAGGGATAGGGTCAATAATACTGTAATAACTTTATACAGGGACAGATGGCCTGACTTATCATGGTGATCATTTGATGAATGCAAATGTCAAATCACTATATAGTACACCTGAAACTAACATAATATTTATGTTGACTCTAATTCCATTTTTTAAAAACCACACGTGAAAACTACAAAGAAAAAGCTTACTTATACTATTATACTCACGAAGATTTGCCTCCACCTGTGGGTCCCAGAATGGCATTGAGGCCAGGTTTCATGACTCCACTGTAAATGCAGAAATATATCCAGTTACTTATCCAGTTTTAAACCAGTTCTATAATTTAGGGTTTGTATTTAATACACTCAATGAAGGTTGATAAAATGATAGGAGAAAAAATAGCACAAATCAACTCTTAAAGGAAAAAGAAACTGAATTGTTGAGTAATAAAAATCTAGCATACTACAAAGAATGTTAATCACTAGTCAGGACTTAGAATAAAAATGACTTGGGTTCCTCTAAACTCCTTTTGCTTATTCTCTACAACATTTAAATTTTTTAGAAAAGGACACAAGAACTTTCAAAGTTCCCTGACATAACAGATGTTGGTGAAGCATCTCTGTTACACTTACTCTCCTTGCACAGTGTAAAATAAAGTGCATAATAAGTCTTGAGTGATGCTTGACGATTATTATCTTCACATCATGTGACTTGCTACCTTGTCAACTTCTACACAATTAATGTCAGTGGATTTCTAGAATCATCAGTAGTAGTGTTTTCATTGCTCAAATCTAGTCAGACAAAGAAGCAGTACACCTGCAATGAAAATTTAATGGCTAGAATAAAGCACCCCAAGGTGGTTAAAAAGAAAATATCACCAGTTCTAAACCCTCCCAAAATTCTTAATCAAATTAGAAAAGTAAAATATATACCCTTAAGATATATTATTTTCTTTCTTGTAAAGTATAAGTAGAAATTTATACTTATTTCTCAGTTTAGAAGTGGTGGGAGGGGATACATATATATATATTTTTTTTCTGGTGGCTCAAATGGTAAAGAATCTGCCTGCAATGTGGAAGACCTGGATTTGATCTCTGGGTTGAGAAGATCCCCTGGAGAAGATATAGGCTACCCACTCCAGTATTCTTGGGGTTTCCTGGTGGCTCAGATGATAAAGAATCTGCCTGCAATGTGGGAGAGCTGGGTTTGATCCCTGAGTTGGCAAGATCCCCTGGAGGAGGGCATAGCAACCCACTCGAGTATTCTTGCCTGGAGAATCCCCATCCCCATGCCCCACTGTAGCATGGCAGCTACAGTCCATGGGGTCGCAGAGAGTCAGACACAACTGAGTGACTAAGCACAGCATATGTGTGTGTGTGTGTGTGTGTATACGTATATATGTGTGTGTATATATATACATAACTATACTGATTTGTGTTGATATATGGCAGAGACCACCACATCGTAAAGCACCTATCCTCCAATTTTAAAAATGGTGGATGCCACTTCCTACAGTAGATGACCTTTAAGGATATACAGAGATGGTGTACACACAGCATGTTCCAAACAAGGCAGATGTTTGAGGCCAGCCAATATTCAGAAAGAAAGCAGGAGGGAGGAAAAAATTAAGGTAGTATTGATGGTTCTGAATCACAAGAAGAGGGCAAATATTTTGGCTTTTATCCTATAGGTAGCCAGTAGAATGGTTAAAGAGGATGAATGGGAGAAAGAAGAATTAAGGGCAAGGCCTCCACAGTTATAAAGACATGATGAAATAAGAGGCCTGTGAAGCCCTTTCACAACTCTGATGACTAAGGCCAATCTCTTTTTGAAATTGGTAGGCAAGTCACAATTTATTCCACAGAGAAAATGGCATCTATTCCAAGTGGAAGGTCCAAAACCAAAGGGTATTTCATTCCCACGTATTTTCACAGAAACAAATTATTTGATTACACAAGTGTTGTGAGTGATAAACTTTACAATGTGCCTCAGTGCTTCCAATCAAGAGGACCTCAGCGTTTATTGACTTTTGAGCTTGCAACATCAAAACTGTGAAATGGCTGGTACTAGGATGACAAGTATGTTTCACTTTGCTCATCAGCTGAAACACTGGCAAATAAATGAGTTAGGTAAACCAGGAACAAACTGTAAAACAGAAAAATCCCTTATTTTTTCAGTGACCTTTCCCCACAGATGTAAAAAGACATGCTAATGGTTGGGTGAACTTCCAAGATGGATTTATCAATAGCTCTTAATGTACCCGATATAAGCTTGTTATTCATTAAGACATCATTGTTAGGACTTCCCTGGTGGTCCAGTGGCTAAAACTCTATGCTCTCAATGCAAGGGGCAGTTCAATTCCTGATCCGGGGACTAGATCCCACATGCTGCAACTAAGATCAGTGAAGCCAAATAAATAAATTTTAAAAAAAAAGATTTAATTGTCAGAAAATCTTTCCAGGTTTTAAAAATATCTCCTCAGATTAAGATCAAGCAATCTGAATAAATTAATTCTGAACTGAATATAAAAATTCTAAGAGAGAATTTTACAGGTTCTTGAGTTGGGCTTACTTTGGTACTAAGCCCTAGAATTACAGGAGACAACAATAGCATGCAATCACAACAGTTCCAGTGTGGAGCAGTGGCTAATATTCCCTTCATTCATTCAACACGGTTATTCAGTGTCTACTATGTATAACAAGATACTCTTCTAGGACACAGGTCGGAGCTGAGAATAAATGTCCTAGCCCGAGTGGAATTTACATTCTAGTACAGCTGGTCACTTGTCTTCTGCTTCCATAAATGAAGTGTTACTGGAACAGAGCTACACTCATTCATGTATGTATTATCTATGGCTGCTTTCATGCTACAACGGAGATGAGTCGTTGCGACACAGATGGATGGCCCATAAAGTAGTCTATGGTCTATAATTCCCTTGTTTCCCCACCCTACCCTCTGCCCTACTGTCATCCCTCAAAACCGATTCCCCACCCTTAAGTACTGCTTTACAGTATTTACATGCAGGAAAGTTCCCCTCTCTACACTGTAAAACCTTGCCAACAAGAATTATGTCATCCTGTCTTTTCCCCCACCCCCAAAACATGTAGTGTAGTGGTTTACAATGGGTAGACCACCTGAATACTGAATACATGAAATGAAACCTAGCTAAAAGATTCACATCACATGTATTACTTTTTAGCGGATAATGGGTTAATCCTTTGGTCTTGGGTTGCAGTCAATGCCATTCTCATTGCCTGGAACATGACCTTTCTCCACCCTCTACCCACACACACACACACACACACTCACACATAAGTGTGCACATATACAATATTCACCTTTTCTCTCCCCACACCTCCAAACCTCTGATTTAGGGTTAGTGATACCCACAGTGTCTTCTAACCCTTCTATTACAGTAGAATGACACAGTAAGGTATGCTAGTTGTCTGAGTCTCCCATCAGAATAAAAGGTTTCTGAGGACAGAGGACACATCTGTCACTAGCATCTTGCACAATGTCAAGTACCTAGTAGATACTGGACATTTGTTGAATAAATGAGTCTCCACATTTCCATAAATGACAATTACTTATAGGAAAATCAAAAGAAATATTTTCAATAAAAACTAATGTCAAGAAGTAGGAAAGGGACTTCCCTGATAGTCCAGAGGTTAAGAATCTGCTTCGCAATGCAAGGGACGTGAGTTCAATCCCTGGTCAAGGAACTAAGATCCCACATGCTGCAGAGCAACTAAGCCCACACACAACCAGAAAGCCTGCACATTACAATGAAAGATCCTGCATGACACAACTAAGACCCAATACAGTCAAATAAATAAATATTTTTTAAAAAAGAAGAAGTAGGAAAAGTTTATGAAAAATAGGTGTAGTCTGATTGGGAACAAACTTAGTTATATTCCTTATTTGTTATTTGATGTTCAAATACGTCGATTATTTCTATTAGACTTCCACTTCCCTTCTCAGTAGGAAGGTGATGAAAGTGGGTAGAAGTACAGCAATGCCAGTATCCAAGAACATAGGCTGCAAAGGGAAGTGGGAGGAAGAGGGGCAATAGGTGAAGCAGCACGAGTCTCCTTATACTGAAGAATAAGAATATTGATTGAGTCAACCAATAGGTAGCTCAAAGACAATGAGAAGCAGGCTTGTCACATTCTGAAATGATGTTTCACAAACATGGATATGTGGAAAGAACATTGGAATATTAGACAAAAATTGGAGAATGTAATAATAAGAAGTCATGGGTTTTAATCTACATACACAGATATAGAAAGTTTTAGATATAAGTACACATGTGCATATACTGAAACATACATATGTTCCCTAGGTCTGTCCACTAAGAAGTCTAAAAGCTATAAGTCTAAACCCTAATAGCGATAAACATTCCAAGCACCCAGATCTTGGTGTGCAATTATTTCTATCCTCCACAAAAAGGAACATCAGCTGATTCCAGGTCTGACACAGGTTAAGTACACAATGAGTCTGAAACCTCTTGCTGTACCAACAAAATATTCAAAGAATGAGAATATGTCAAAAGAATGAGTTAAAAAAATACAGAACCTACCATGAAGTTTCTCACTGACCGACTCAAGAACAATAAGAGTATCAAGACAAATAATGACAATAATGCACTACTGTTGAATGCTATTGAATAAAATACAAATCTATGGGTCTGTATTTATACAAATACAAATATAAGAGATGGTGAATGAAGTTCTTCCTTTTACTAGAATGCAAACTAATACATATAGAAGAGATGGATGAAAACAGAAAGTCACATTTAGGTAAATATAGAACAATTAACTACCAAAACAGATTGTTCCTGCTGATTCAGGCAGGGGTCATCAATGGGGGCTAGAGCTACTGGGCTGAAGTTTAATGAGAAATAGAATTTTGGAATAATGTCACAGTATCTATCTTGTAAAATTTGTCTCTTACAAAGGGGAAAATGGTGACATATGGTAAAGAAGGCTGGGAGACATTAACATGACCAGATGACCAAGATTAAGGGGCTGGCCAGGAATAAACCAGCTTGGATGAGACTGAAGAGACATGATGTGGTGGTCAGTCAACCGTGTGAAGAGCATGGTTTACCAAGGCTCCGTAAGACCCATCATTGCATTCATTATGAAGCTACACTTCCCCTGAGCTTATTAGAGACAACAACCTGTGTTTCTCTAAGAGAGGGTCACTATGTCTAGAAAATATACACTGGCGGAGTTAGGAATACTGGAGCATCATACAGACCGCCTGCTCTCAAGTGGCTTAGAAAAATATTAGCGACAATTGGTAGATAAAGAAACAAAGTGATGAACAAATGCAGTGAAATATTCACAGCTGGGAATCTGGGTGAGACGGTTATATTCCACAAGGTTTAAACTTGACATTATCTCACAATAAATTATTAATTTAAAAAATTCCCAAAGACTATAATGGATCTTCCTGAACATGATAAGATAGCCACACAGTCACTGGAATGGATCACTTTTTCTAGAAATGTTCAGCTTTCGTGAGAAAAAAGTTCAGCTGCTGGGTATGGAGAAAAACTAAGCAGGAAGATTTTTATAAGGAAGCAAAATCTCACTTTTTTTAATTCATATACTTCTACTACTACTAAGTCACTTCAGTCGTGTCTGACTCTGTGCGACACCACAGACGGCAGCCCACCAGGCTCCGCCATCCCTGGGATTCTCCAGGCAAGAACACTGGAGTGGGTTGCCATTTCCTTCTCCAACGCATGAAAGTGAAAAGCCAAAGTGAATTCATATAGTCAGTTTTTATTTTAGTATTTTCTCCCCCAGAGGGAAATGAGAATCTACATTGATTCTACAGGTGAGATTATAAAATGTCCAAAGAAAAAACAAAAAATCAAAATCCTCATCAGTTTTTCTGGAACACAGGTACTATTTTGCATGCTGATGGTGCTATTAAACATGAATCAAAAATGAGATAAAGGAGAGCACCCTCTTCCCCATCCCAGAAACTCTACTTAGTTGAAGCCAGCAGATAGGGGGAACATAAAAAACACCACGGCCTAAACCAGTAGTGTGAGCAAGCAAGAAAAAAAAAACCAACCTTGTACCCTTTTAACTGTAAAATTTGAAAGGATTGCAAGATTTGACTGAGTTTTTATGAACCTAGGAGTGCATGTAGGATGAACTCATCTGTTGCTAAAATGCATACCACTGAACCATAAAAACATTATGAAGCCTTGAGCAGATGAGGCTTTTAGTGTATCAAGTTACTAATTTACTACCTTTAAAGCATAAGCAAGGTAAATGTACCCTGGAGCAGTGTATATTTTACCAACCTGTACATATTCCAATCATTTGTTACCTTCCATTTATCAGCACAAAATCTGAAGTGACCAGCACTTTTCTTGATTATTATGCTCCACCAAAAAAAAAAGTAAGCTTTACAGAAGGGTCGGTCAATGCTAGTCTAGATATGGAGCAAAAGATAAAAGCTTTTCATCAATTATTCCTCTCCCGATACATAGAGTTTCTCAACATAAGAAGGTGGTACAGTCTGTGTTATTGTATAGAGAAAATTTTATTTAATTCTACACCGCTCCTGGCCTTCTGGCAACCTAATCAATTTTAGATCCCTGATGTTTTTTCCCAACCCACATCCCAAAATTCTCTCCTGTATTTGTCATTTTCTAGTCTTCTGGAAGCAGTTGGCTGCCAGTAATAGAAAAGACCACAGTCGCATATAACGCACTAAGAAAACGTGAGAAGCATCTGATTCCATACAGGTTCATAGCCGTACCTGGCCAAAGTGTTCTTAATAAACCATTCCTCCAGTCTTGGAAAGCCCGAAAAAGCTGTTTGCTTTATCTAGGAATAATTATTCCCCTATTAAACAAAAAAATTAACAAAACACATAGGCTGTGCTATCTAAGCAAACCCAGATGCACTTTCCACTCCACAGAGAGGAAGAATCCAGCTCAAATTTTCTAGAATTCAGAAAAAACAGTAAAACCCTAAGGGCTATACTATATGAAAAAGATATCTTGGGACCCAGTAGATACTAAGTGCTCATTTTCTTCCTACTCTATTGCCCACTTTGCCACCATTTAATGCATTAGTTGCTGGATGAAGAGAATGAAGATTTGTATTAACCTGGATTCTAAACTATAATTAAATATTAATTTGGATCCTAAATTCTCTTATCACTTTGGACTTCAACTACATAACCTAAGCTAAGATATAGTTTATATCTTAGACTTAGTTTATAGTCTTATATTTATATATACTTAACATGTGATCCAACCCTTTCACTGCTAGTTTAGTCAAATTAAATGAAAGCACGTGTCTACATATCTGTATAGACTTGCACACCTTTATGTGAAATAAGCAAAGCCTGCCAAAACCTGCATGTCAATGAACCTACTTAAATAAAAGTTCAAGGACATACTTGATATTTGCTAGTATTTCTTTCTCAATTGTTTTCCGACAAAGTAGAAAGCCAGTCTTCACTTTTACTCGATAGCAGATGTTATGAAAACTTAACACAGCTCCTTCAGTCAACGTCTGCAGGTCCTTAGAGGTTGTCTCTGGAATGCCGTTTGGTTTTTTTGACATTGGGATAGAAACCTCGTAACTATTGGAAGACATTTTGAACATTTCCGCCTTTCTGTGGAGGGAAAAGCAAAAATAAGTTGATAGTCCGGGTAAATGAAACTGTAAACAGTAGTTAACAATACACTTAAAACAAAACTGCTTTGGTACAAACTTCCACTTATAAAATAAATAAGACCTCGGATATAATGTGGCACAGTGACTATAGGTAATAATACTGTATTGTATATTTGAAAGTTGCCAAGAGAGATCTTAAAAGTCCTCACCATAAGAAGAAAAAAATGTGTTAACTAGGTTTATTTTGGTGATCACTTCACAAAATATACAAATATTATGTCATTATGTTGTACACCTGAAACTAATGATATTATGTCAATTATCTCAATTTGTTAAAAATTTTAGAGATCAAAAAAAGTTTAATGTAAAATGCCTTATTGGTCATTTTATATTGATAACATGTTTAAGTAAAAATATTTTGGCTATATTTGATACAATTAAATGTATTTTTAAAATTTTAAAACAAGTCCAGTTTTAAACTTCAGTGCAATAAATAGCTCCATTTCCAATGAACAGGCCATATCACAACAATAATAATAAGCTTGGAACCTACATTAGGGAGGCAGACACAACTCTTATTACATAAACTCCAATTAGATGTCAATTAAACATCTAACAAGTAAATAGGGAGAGTATGAAAATTACTCAAAACTCAGGAAGCAGCAAAAGATGAATGGGAGTTAGAGTTGACTTAAAAAACATATTATAATATGACTCAAGATCAGGGACAGGCTACATGATCACCATCACTCCATTCTTATTTGAGTCTATGACATAGATCTTACAAAAAGGGGGTTGGCCAAGCAGTCAGGGACAAGAGACATTTCTTTGAATTTAAAGCTCCTGACTTTACATCTCTGGTTGCTGTGTTCCTTTAATCAACTAAGAAGACAAACTCCAAAACTGTTTGGAATGATAAACTCATTTTCTTAATGGGCAACATTTACATTCTAGGAGGGTTTAGAATTATGTATAAAAATGATTGAGAAGATCAAACCAATAGTTAAGTAAAGAATTTAAAACAACAAGTGAGTATTAAATTTATAAATGAAGTTTAAAATATTTCATTTAACAAGTTAGAAAAGGCCCTTTTATAAGGATTTAGAGAAGGATCTTAAGGTGAACTTAACAGCTTGTGCAATAGCTTTGAAAAATGAAACTTCCATAAATTTAGTTTTAATTCTTAAAAATCAAAGTAATCAATGAAGAACTTTCTCTCTGGCTACAGTAGAGTAGCTGGTCCAAACCAATCATCCTCCTAAGGACAACTGTAGAGCAGACAAAATACAAGATTCAGCTCTTTGAAGAATGTTTTCTGATGGGTGCAACCAACCAGCCAGGACTTAAGTATCTAAAATTCTGGAAAAGAGAAAAGATGAAGCATTCCATGCTAGCATTCTCGAGGCAAATTACACATACATGGGGCAAAACCCAGAAAAACCAGGCAGAAGGAAGCTGCTCAAAAGCTCTCAATAGGCGAAGGCACTGGCGACCCACTCCAGTACTCTTGCCTGGAAACTCCCATGGACAGAGGAGCCTGGTAGGCTGCAGTCCATGGGATCACTAAGAGTCAGACACGAATGAGCAACTTCACTTTAACTTTTCACTTTCATGCATTGGAGAAGGAAATACCAAGCCACTCCAGTGTTCTTGCCTGGAGAATCCCAGGGATGGAGGAGCCTGGTGGGCTGCCATCTATGGGGTTGCACAGAGTCGGACACAACTGACGTGACTTAGCAGTAGTAGCAGCTCATTAACAGGGAGACAAAGTTTGGAGCTGTGAGTTTATCAGTTGAAAACTCCAAGTTTTTGAGATCGTACCAGTAGGGCTATGACCTGGAAATATGAGCAACCTAGAAACAGACCAGCCTTTACTCAAGCAATGTGATCCACTCATATTTTGCTAAAAGAAATTTAAATCTATTCCAAAGTCATCATCATCCAAATTTTCAATCAAAAATTACCAAGCACGCCAAAAAATAAGACCTAATGTTCCAAAACAAGAAAACAAAAGTAGACCCATAAGTATTGCAGGTTGGAGTCATCAGACATCTGCATTAAAATAACTGAGTAATATGTCTAAGAAAATAAATGAAAAGATAGACTATCACCAAAGAACTAATCAATAGTTTTTTAAAAATCAGTAGATGAGTTTAATAGCAGTTTAGATACAAACTGGGAAAGAATTAGTGAACTGACAGACTGCTATGTAGAAAACATCCAGATTGAAGAGTGTATGAAAATTATCAGCATGGAAAAGAAACAAAAAACTTCAGACTGAAGAGAATGAAGAAGTCGCTTTTTTTTTTAACTACATAAAAGAGCTAAGAAACATATGAGATGTGATGAAAACGATCTGGCATACATGTAACTGGAGACCTGAAAAAGAGAAAATTAAAATGAAGCAGAATCAGTATTTGAGGAAATATTGGCCAAGCATTTTCCAAAACTGAAGGTATCAAGCCACAGACTGAAGGAGCTCTGCTGCTGCTGCTAAGTCACTTCAGTCGTGTCCGACTGTGCGACCCCATAGACAGCAGCCCACTAGGCTCCTCTGTTCCTGGGATTCTCCAGGCAAGAATACTGGAGTGGGTTGCCATTTCCTTCTCCAGTGAAGGAGCTCTAGGAACACCAAGACAGGATATGCATAAGAAAACCACACACACCTGAGCATATCATAGTAGAACGTCCGCCAAACCAAAATAATCTGTAATTGTTCCTATAGCCAGAAACTGCTCTATTATTATCACATTTAAAACATATTCCATTTTGGAAACTGCAAAAGTAGGAAACCACTTATAGACTGGCACCCAGGAAATTAAAAGAGCTTAGTTTTAATCTGTGAGCACAATGAATGGTAATAATTAGCTAAAGCGCTACTCTCTGAAAGCAATGAAAGAGAAGGCTCAAGGTACAAATAACTATAGAGACCTTGCATATTGACTTTGTAAACTTCTTAAGCCATCCCCCATGACTTCAAAAGCCAAACTATACTAGCCTGACACAAGCAATTGCTTCTCTTGCCATTCACCATTTGATGTTCAGGCTCCAAGGACACTTTCTAACATTCTCCCAAGGCTGTGCGTGTGTGTGTGTGTGTGTGTGTGTGTAAGGACACTTTCTAACACTCTCCTAAGGCTGTGTGTGTGTGTGTGTGTGTGTGTGTGTGTGTGGTCAGTCTGTCCAACTCTTTGCGACCCATGGAATGTAGCCTGCCAGGCTCCTCTGCCCATGGAATTTTCCAGTCAAGAATACTGGAATGGGTTGTCATTTCCTACTCCACAAGGCTCATTAAGAGAATCAAATAATATCCCACCTGAATTTAAATAGGCCATTGGCTCAAGATAGACATTAGTACAAAATCTTTGTGAGATTTTTTGTTAATAAGAGGCACCAACTGGAACTATAGTACCCAAGAAAGATCATCCATAATCCATCCATCCATCCAAGATAGAGAACTGATAAATACAATCACAATTTTAGAAGTGTGTGCATACTGAGTTCGTCTTCACTGTGATAGGATTAAGTTAGTAATTCACATTGCTAGGAGGTGCTTAGGAATAGGAGGTGCTTAGTACAGGGTCTTAGTAATTCATGTGTCACAAATCAAGACTTAGCAATAGCAGCAGCAGCAGCAGGCCTAACTGAGGTACACCATCCAGCTGAAGCACATTATACCAAAAACCATATTTATTTCTAACACCAATATGAAACAATATATTACTCTAAGATGAAACAAAAAACTTACAGGAATGATTACAAAATTTTAAAAACACACATCTCAGCACCATATTAACCTCAAAGTACTCAAGTCTCCAGTTTATACAGTATCCTGGGTATACTATATACAGTATATCAGTTTTATCCAGATACTGGGTTTATCCCAGTATCTTGGGTTTTTAGAGGAATCACTGAAAGTAACTGTCTCTCAGTAAACATTAATCTTTCTCTACAGATATATATATATATACCACATCTAGATTTCCCTATGACAAAAATCAACTCCCACCTTGTTGCTGCTTTCTTGCTTCCAGAGCATGTGCTAAATCATTTTCTGAATCTGAGACCCACTTCAAAGACTTCAAAAATAAAAGAAGCATCCAAATGGCTTCATACAACTCGCCTGAACCGGCCTGCTCTGTTAACTGGCCTGATTATCTTTTCACCAGCCGGAACAGTCTTCTATACATGACTGAGCAGCTTTGAATAATGAGATTCTTTTCCCCTTTCCAGCTATATCTTTTCTACCTGTGCCTACCTTTGTCACTTTTCCTTTGTTCTTGTTGTTTTCTAACTAATGAGGTACTGCTGCTGCTACTGCTGCTGCTGCTAAGTTGCTTCAGTCGTGTCTGACTCTGTGCGACCCCATAGACGGCAGCCCACCAGGCTCCGCCGTCCCTGGGATTCTTCAGGCAAGAACACTGGAGTGGGTTGCCATTTCCTTCTCCAATGCATGAAAGCGAAAACTGAAAGTGAAGTCGCTCAGCTGTGCCCGACTCTTAGCGACCCTATGGAATGCAGCCTACCAGGCTCCTCCGACCATGGGATTTTCCAGGCAAGAGTACTGGAGTGGGTTGCCGTTGCCTTCTCCGAATGAGGTACATTGGTATTTTTAATGCAAGCTGTCATTCTTATAATAGATATACCAGTGTCTATGGAAGAAGACTTTCCAAAAAAGTAAAAATGAGGTACATTTTTGTACAAATGTACAAAATGAGGTACAAAGGAATGGGCCTGGTACATTTTTACTTTTTTGGAAAGTCTTCTTCCATAGACACTGGTATATCTATTATAAGAATGATAGCTTGCATTAAAAATACCACTTTTGAATGGACTTTTGGACTCAGCAGGAGAAGACAAGAGTGAGATGATTTGAGAGAACAGCAGTGAAGCGAGTACATTACCATATGTAAAGCAGATGACCAGGGCAAGGTCAACGCATGAAGCAAGGCACTCAAAGCCAGTGCTGGGGGGGGACAACCCAGAGGGATAGGGTGGGGAGGGAGGTGGGAGGAGGGATCAGGATGGGGGAGACACATATACCTGTAGCCGATTCATGCTGATATATGAAAAAAGCCATCATAATACTATAAAGTAATTATCCTCCAATTAAAATAAATTAGTTAATTGACCAAAAAAAAAGCCAAAATAGGCCTGCTGCCTCTGAAGCCCACACACTCAACCATATATAATTCTGCTCCCTATTGCAGAATTCAATAATGTATGACTCGCTTTTCAAAAAAAAAAAATGCCACTTTTCTCTCTCTTACTCTTTACCATACTCCTAATCAGACAGTCTACTATAAACAGAGTGCATAAGTCAATAGACACTGCACACAGGTAATAAAAGTAGAGTTCAGTTCTAAAGTCCTCAGCCAGATACCTGTCCACAGCTGTAAATATTGCATCTGCTGGTAGAGCCAGAGCAGCAGAGCAGCCTCAGGTCAAGAGTTCAGGCCTTCTTCTTACTTTTTTTTCCCACTAGGGATAATAATAGCAAAAGTGACGCTCTGCCTCATAGCCAAGAGGACATGCTGGGTGAGCACACCTTCTTCAGCTATTTTCTGTGATGCCAAGACCTCGCTGCCCTGACAAGGAATTAGGCTTCCTGGGTCACTGTCAGGTGACTGCTACAAAACTTATGAACAAACAGAAATAGAAGCAGGATAGTTTTCAACATTGTTAGAAAAGGAACTCAAAATCTGAATTGTAACTTCCATAATAAATCCCTGAAGTTTAAAGAGTCCTCTATCCATCAATGGGTTTTCACATCATCTCTGATCTGACAGTTCCACCCTGAAGCAAACATCCAGTGTTGAAACCAGCACTGTAGCGTTGGAGTCAGAGGGCTGATGTCTTCAGGTCAAGGAACTGTCTGGCACTCCAGGAACTATCTGGCACTCAAGGCCCCCACAGCACTGCAGCAGAGTGATCTGGGGAGGGCGGCACAAAGAATGAGGTCAGACAGACAGACAGGAAGAAATACCATTGCGGAAGGTCTGTATAGTCCAAGAGAAGCCACTGAGGCCTTTCAACCAGGAAAGGCTCATGATCTTAACTGTGTTTTTTAAAAATCACTCTAGCTGCTGCTGTGAGACAAGTGTGGAAGCAAAGGCCAGTCAGGAGGCTACTGCAGAAAACCAGTGAGACACGCTAGGACAAAGGAATGGGCCTGGTAATGAAAACTTTTTCCTCTCCTTCTCTGTATCTAATAGAAGGATTTATCAAGGACTGAGTGCTGAGGTTATGTTTAAAATAGTGGAGATTAGGAAGCACCAGCTAAGAGATATATAACTTGACAAGATAAAAATTACCAACTCCCTGGAATTCCCTGATGGTACAGTGGTTAGGACTTTGTGCTTCCACTGCAGGAGGCATGGATTCAATCCCTGGTTAGGGAATTAAGATCCCACATGCATAGCAGCACACCCCCACACCAAAAAAAAAAAAAAAAAAATTACCAATTCGCTTCATTCTCACAAATTACACAACCACTGATCTTATAGATGGTAATCTGGTTTCTTATGTGTAAAAAGGCTATAAATAAGGCCCAAGAAGTGATTCTCTTGAGTTCAAGATAATCGGAGGTCAGATGAAAAAGTGCCTATGCTTCTTTCCATGTTTTTTATTAATACGCATAGGGATAATAAAATAGTGCTGTCCATCAGACACATATGGCTGCTACTCAGCACTTGAAATATAGCTGGTGAATGTTTTACGTTATTTAACTTACTCACTTATACTTAAATAGCCACACATGGCTAATAGTTGCCATATAGGACAACACAGGTTTAAAGTGCTTACTTTTTAAAAATGTATTTTCTCATTCTTGGGTTACTTTATAAACAATCAATTTTATAACCCCATAAAAGACACATATACTTGAACACTATGAGGCCACTCCAAGCACTCCCATATTCATCCTGCATCAAAAAAAAAAAAAAATACTTGCTATATGCTATTATCAAATTCATCCTCAGATTTCAAAATATCTTAAAACTATACTATATTTATAGCTCAGTCAGTAAAGAATCTGCCTGCAATGCAGGAGACCCAGATTCGATTCCTGGGTCGGGAAGATCCCCTAGAGAAGGAAATGGCAACCCACTCCAGTGTTATTGCCAGGAGAATCCCATGGACAGAGGAGCCTGGCAGGCTGCAGTCCATGGGGTCGCAAGAGTTGGACATGACTTAGCTACCAAAGACAGAGAAAGAGATATTACATTTATTTCAAAAATAGGACAGTGCTATATATTTCAGGTTCAGAATAACAAATCTATAAAATGATCATATATACAATGGCTGAAAAAAGGCAATGCTTCCATTATTTTAGAACTGTCTTTTGAACAATAGCTAAATTGAATTAAATCACTTTCCTCAAATAAAACAAACGAGATGAATCCGTGAAGCATTAAATCTGATCCCCAAACAGAATTCACATTTTACCAAAACATTTTTGACTACTGAGTGCATGAAGGGGACCCCCTTACAGGGCCCAAGAGTGAGCTCTTGTCTAACACTCAGGAATGAATGGTCCAAGGAGATACACAAACTGACAAAGCAAAAGACTTTCTTAGAGAGGGGTGCCTCGGTGGAGAGCAGCAGGGAAAGGGAACCCAGGAGAACTGCTCCACCACGTGGCTCACAGTCTCAGCGTTTATGGTAATGCGGTTGGTTTCCAGGTTGTCTCTGGCCAAACATTCTGACTCAGGGTCCTCCCTGGTGGTGCATACATCTCTCAGCCAAGATCGATTTCAGCCAGAAGGATTCTGGGAGGTTGGTAGGGCATATTGACTCTTCCCTTCTCTTTTTGGCGCCTCCTGAACTCTTTCTTGTTACTTTCTGGAGGTAGCACCTCCTTCTTTACTAGGACCTCCTATTGTGAGACAACTCAGGCAAGCAATTATCATCATGCCCGGCCAAAGTAGGCAGTTAATGGCTCCCCAACAATAACATAAATTTCATACCATTTTCATGGTAAATTTCAGACTACTCTATTTCAAATTTCAAATACTGAAGGTGGGCTGATGAAAGAAAAATAATTAATTTAAATAAACTATAAACCTTCCAGCCACCTCCAAAGCTTCCCAATAACAGTCACAAAGCTTTCTCTAACAATGTATGACCAGTATTTGGATCACAGCTCATCAAGCAAATTAGCATTAAAATGTTTTTTCTAGCCCAAGCTCACAGTGCAGGAACATTCTTTTCATGCCCTTTTGGCCTTCAGCCATCTCCCAAATTATAAGTAAAATAATGATAGTTTAAAGTTATCTCCTTTGGACTTTATTGCAAACGTGGGCTGCCAAGATCAAGTGCTAGGCTAAGGAACAGCACGGCCAGTGGGGCTGAAGCAGAGGGAGGGAGAGTATAGGATATGAAGTCAGAGGTTCAGGTCAACTCTGGCAGTGTCCATACCTCAGGCCACTGTAAGAACTTTGCTTTGGCTTCTGGGTGGAGGAATAACATAATCTAATTATGTTTTAAGAGATCACTCTGACTTGGGGTGGGGGTGGGGGAGCTGGAGAGAGGAGCAGAGCAGGGAGGCCACATAGAGGCTACTGTAGCCATTCAAGAGCCAAGATGCGGACACTGTCCTGCCTGTGACAGCTAGGTGCTGCCCTGCAGGCATACTCTTTACTATCTGAGCCACCAGGGAAGCCTCTTAAATACAACACCAGACACAAAACAAGCACTCTGAAACTGTATGTAAAAACATTATCTGGTTTCTAAGACTGTATTCACATATGTATCTTAGGATGCCAGTTACCCTTGGTGTGCAGCCTTTATCCACAGGAGAGGGGGGCTGGTAGAGCAAGGAAGATTCAGCATTCCAACAAGCAAAAGGCACCTATTCCCACAGCATGGTCACAGCCAATGGAAGTTTTATAATGACTCTCTACTGTTTGCCCCATTCCAAAGCAACCCCACTCTCTACCTCCCCCAGATCTGCCCAATTAAGGGAAAACAAGGGCAAGTATGATAATGGTCCAGCTTCAGGTCCACGGAAGCTCATTTACATTTTATATTCATTTTACATTTTATATTCATTTTACATTTACATTCACACTCATTTACATTTAAGAGGAAACTGACAGACATGGTCAAGGAATGTTGCCTGCCATTCTAGTAAACAAAGAATGTTGCCTCTTATTCCAATAAACGAGGATCAAGCCATTAGCCACTGCAGCCACATTCCCCAAACCCCCCTGGTACAGCTGAGGAGAAATTAGGATAGGGAAAAGAGGAAGCATTATGTGTTCTGGGCACTGGCCCTGGATAGTTAAGATGCATATCTAAGGAATAATTACAATGAGCCCAGAGTCTCGTATCTTCTCATACAGAAAAGTACTAAAATCATTAACTAGTAATGTCTATTTTTTGTGACTATCAGTTATCTTTGATGTTTGACTATATGGTTTGGTTTTTCCTGTTGTTGTTTCTCATTTCAGCAAAATCTCCTAAATATCCCGGCTACTCCCTTATTCTCTTGTCTTTGGAGCAGTTCCTCAGAGCGATCTGAGAGGCTGTCTCCTGAACCACAGTCCTCAGTAAGATCCTCAGATAAAACTTAACTTGCAACTTTCAGGTTGTGCTTTTTTCTTCAGTTGACCACTTTAGTTAGCGACAGAGACCCAGAGCAGACTTCTCTCCCTCACCCGAACTCTACAAGAATCTGGAGCCTTGGTACCAGCAAAGACCTCTTCTGCCTAGGCACCTCCTCAGAGTCCAGATGAATTTAGGTAAGTCTCTTCTGGGTCCTGGATCTCTACTATTGGCTGATTATCCTTAGTTTTATTTGGTGGTGAATAAAATTCTTGCTGGAGGAGATTTTCCCTGAACTTAATTTCAAGAAGAGGTACCTGGGTTATCCCAGATGAACTGACAATGGAAAGATTATGCTCAGTTGAAAACTGGATTACCACAGTTAAGAGATGCTGGGAAGACTTTATTATCTATGTACAGAATTTATTCCTACAAGTACCTGCTTTGTTGGGAATTAAAGGAAATCTCACCTTCAGTTAGTCAGTCAGTCAGTTCAGTCGCTCAGTCGTGTCCGACTCTTTGTGACCCCATGAATCGCAGCATGCCAGGCCTCCCTGTCCATCTCCAACTCCCGGAGTTCACTCAAACTCACGTCCATCAAGTTGGTGATGTCATCCAGCTATCTCATCCTCTGTCGTCCCCTTTTTCTCCTGCCCCCAATCCCTCCCAGCATCAGAGTCTTTTCCAATGAGTCAGCTCTTCGCATGAGGAGGCCAAAGTACTGGAGTTTCAGCTTTAGCATCATTCCTTCCAAAGAACTTCCAAAGAACCCAGGGCTGATCTCCTTTAGAATGGACTGGTTGGATCACCTTGCAGTCCAAGGGACTCTCAAGAATCTCACCTTAAAAAGGACCAAATGTGGGTTCTTTTAACACTTCAAAGTTAATTTGTGTGTGTGTGTGTGTGCAGCTAGAAAAAGCCAGCTTGATAAAACATCTTCTCGGAATTCTGACCTTAAAGGAACAAAAAACTTTTCAAAGGAAGAACTAGCATTTCTCCCACTGTGTCTTTGAGATATAAATGTTTTACCTGATCTTCTTAAGACTTTTTTTTCCTCCCTGTGTTATGAGAGCTCTGACAATGGCCAGACAATGGAGATTAAAATTGAAGAAACTTCTAAACTGGTAAATTTTTAGAGAACTCTCATTATTAACAGCTGCATTACTGGCACCTATGAAAAGACCCAAGTAGAAAGTGGATACAAAAAAATATAATGGCTAACCTTAGTAATTCCCTTAGTTTAATCGAACAAAGAGCAACAACAAAGAAAGTTTGGGAAGCTAAATCTATGGTCAATTTCCCCTCAATGGGTCTTACAGATGCTAATAAAAGCATTAGATTGTTAGTTAGGTTGATTAACAGGAATAAGAAAAAACAGCAGAGAAAGTCTAGAGACATCTCAACAAGGTAGAAATTTTAAAGGGACTTGTTCCAAAACAATAAAAATCTTTAGATGGTTAAGAAATGGGATAAATAAACCAATAAATACATGTATCAAAACAAACATTTTGATACAATGCTAAGGTTGGATGGCCAAAGGGGCTCTCTATTGGTCCCCATCATTAAAGAACCCCAAACAAGTCCACTCTATTTACCCCAGTTTGGGTTTCCCTGGTGGCTCAGACAGTAAAGAATCTGCCTATAAGGCAGAAGACCTCGGTTCTAGCCCTGGGTTAGGAAGATCCCCTGGAGGAGGGCCTGACAACCCACTCCAGTATTCTGGCCTGGAGAATCCCCCACAGCCAGAGGAGCCTGGTGGGCTACATTCCATGGGGTTGCAAAGAGTCAGACACACTGAGCAATTAAGCACAGCAAAACATATACATATTTAAAAGGCTGCTAGAAAATTCAGTTGCTTGGGGGAACAGTTAGGCCAATTAATCAAGTTAAAATATCAACGAAAGGTCCTGAATCCCTTGGCTCAACCCCTCAGCTTGGGAAATCCAAAGCCTTTTATATAAAAATAGATAACGTGGTCAGGGAGATAAAAAGAAACGTTTCTGGGACACTGTGTAAGACCAAGACAGGTTGATGGGGATTTAATGGAGGTTAAAATTACAGATATAAGACCTGAGAGAATTGAGATGAATGTTTATAAAAGTTGGTATGTTTAAATGGGCTTTATATAAGATGGTTAAATCTCTTCTGCCAATTATATTATGGGATAAACTTAGGTCTCCCTTGCCTGGTGGGCTTATACATCTGCCCCTCAGGCAACATTGGTTAAACACACTAAGGAAAATCAATAGGGTTACCTGAGCCCACACAATATGAAATAAAACTGGGGGCTAATATTCAGGAGTTAATAAAAAGAATGAAGGCTTTTAGCCCCTAGAGTAAACTGCTCTGGGTTTAATTTGTATACTCAAAAAAGAGGGCCTTTATTGAATGGCTTCTGCAAAGTTTGGAAAGCAGGATAAACTGAACCCTAAAGTTCTGGAACATATAACTCTTGATTTTCACTGTAGTTGGAAATCTTTTTACTGATATAAAGAAGCAAATAAAGAAAATGTAGCTGTGCAAATCAATCTTTCAGTACCATATAGGTGGCAGACCAGTTCTCTGAGGAATTAAAAGCAACTGTCCTGTCTTACAAATCTCTACATATCAGAAACATAAGTACATCCCACAAGGACCTGAGACTGAGCTGAATTAGCTCAATCAAGTAGAACCTGCACCAAAAAATACAGAGCGAGAAAGAGAAACAGGATTTGCTGAACTCAAACTGCTGGAAAGCATCCCTCACCAAATCTAATTCACAGCCTCCTTCAGGATTTATCAAGGACAAATACAAACTTTAAAATATTCTCCACAAACAGTGAAAACCTTTAGTCATCTGAGCATATATATTTAACTTATTCAAATTGTTATTTATAAACTAGTAAATTTATAATGCAATAACTGATACATGACTAAGTTTTCAAAAGAAGCTATGAGGTCTCTAGTTATGCCTTTTTATATTTCTATGTGTACATTATACATATGATATGTTCCTAACTCCAGATAATATTATCAAAATTACACATATAAAAAAGCTGTATTTAACTGATGTAAAAGTTCAGTTCATTTGCTCAGTCATGTCTGACTCTTTGCAACCCCATGGACCGCAGCATGCCAGGCCTCCCTGTCCATCACCAACTTCCTGAGTTTAGCCAAACTCATGTCCGATTGAGTCTGTGATGCCATCCAACCATCTCATTCTCTGTCGTCCACTTCTCCTCCCACCTTCAATCTTTCCCAGCATCAGGGGATCTTTTCCATTGAGTCAGCTCTTCGCATCGGGTGGCCAAAGTATTGGAGTTTCAGCTTCCACATCAGTCCTTCCAATGAACACCCAGGACTGATCTCCTTTAGGATGGACTGGGTGGATCTCTTTGCAGTCCAAGGGACTCTCAAGAGTCTTCTCCAACACCACAGTTCAAAAGCATCAATTCCTCTGTGATCATCTTTCTTTATAGTCCAACTCTCACATCCATACATGACCACTGGAAAAACCATAGCCTTGACTAGACGGACCTTTGTTGACAAAGTAATCACTTACAAATTGATATTTTTTAAATATAATTAAAAAACTAGCCTGCAAATTCCCTGGCAGTCCAGTGGTTAAGACACTATGTGCTCACTGACAAGGGGCCTAGGAATGATCCCTGGTCAGCGAAATAAGATCCCACATGCTGCAGGGCTTGGCCAAAAAATTAAAAATAAGAAATCTTGAAAAAAAAAAAGTTTTTTAAATTAAGTTACTTAAAAGAAAGCCAACCGAAATAAATTTCAAGTTCCTGTGATCTGGGAAATAGTCAATACTATACTAATAATCAGTTTTAAAGTTTAAATTTATTGGTTTAATGAATATAGACCGTTCTTTCTTTTACTGTACCTACGTTTACCAAAAGTTAAATAGGTCATACTATCTCTGTTATAAAATTCTCAAGAAAAATATCTTGAAATGATGGCTTATTTTGTGTAATGCCTCATTAGTTTTCATGGGTAATTTAAACATAACTATAATTCAACAGATATAAATGGAGTAACAATTTTGAGGTAAATTCTTTAAGAATAATTATGTCTTACGGTTTGTCTACTTAAAAACAGTTTCTCCAGATTTTTGGTGACTTAATATTTATAGTTTTGCTAAATTAAGTGAAATGATGGAGATTATTAAATATCTGCTGCTGCTGTTAAGTCGCTTCAGTCAGGTCCGACTCTGTGCAACCCCATAGACAGCAGCCCACCAGGCTCCTCTGTCCGTGGGATTCTCTAGGCAGGAATACTGGAGTGCGTTGCCATGTCCTTCTCCATTTAAATATCTAGACTATACCCAAATAAAATAAGATACTGAAACATTAATTCCTCAACATAGCCTGCCTTTTTACAGAGAAGATATTTAGGTCTACTAATACAGATATCACATTGAAAAAATTTCATTAAAAAACAACACATTTTTTAGAAATCATAAACAGTATTTGTGATTTTGCCAATCTACAGAATAATAATCAAAAAAGTTTATAATTGCATACTTCTTAGTTTTCACTAGAAATTAAGGTTTTTAAAAAGTTAGAATTCTGGTTAATGCATGTAATTGAGACAACTAAAATTGGTAAGGAAAACATCTCGCATGAAAGGGAAAAAGGTATAAGAAATGAAAATACAATTTGTTGAGGAAAAAGAAAGTAATCTTATTCTAGAGAGAGAGAAAGGAAAAGCATAGGACAAAACCTACCAGTAAAAAGAAAGTTAAAGAAGGTTTGTAGAAACGGAACTCTTAGAAAAGACTTCTGTACATGGTCCGGACTGGCTTAGATTAAAATAAAGTTTAACTGAGTAAATTTCAATATTAAAAGTAAGCTGGCATGATTAACATAAATCAGATCTGAAATTAAACTGAATCTTTTTAACCAGTGAACCAATAAACACACACTAAATTATAACTAAAATATAGAGAAAGGGTCCAAAATGTCTGGATATTACAGGGTCCTCTGAGCCCACTAAGAGACGAGAGAAATGAAAATCTTGCCTAAAACCTTTCTTTTCAGAATGAGAAAGTAGGCTCAAAGACTTACCCCGAAGTCTTTGTCGTGTGGGGAAGTGGAGGCCAGGATCTCACAATTCATTTAAAGACATTTTATATTTCTTAAAGATATGATCTATGCATATCTCCCCTTCACAACATTCAGTAAATAACAAGCTACTTTCTTATCAGAGCCTGAGTAAATAAAAATTAATATGTTTAATCTATTTGTTTTATAAACACTTACAGGTCTTCATTTGAGAAAAACTGGGAACTTTTAAAATTCTAGCCCTTCCAATTTTATTTCTTTCCCGTAAGAGGCTGAATGCAAATTGGCAACTATGGTCTCTAGAGTCTTTGAAATTTAAGGCATTACTCCTCCTATAGAGATGCATTTGCTAAGTCACAAATCTATGAAACTTTAAAAGTTCAAAGCAACTTCAGTAACACACCTACGACCCAGATCCTGGTTTCTGGTAATAACAGCCTCCAAAACAAGGAACCAGAGTGCCTTGGAAAAATGACTGGTGCAAGGGTCAGGGCACGGAAAATAGAAAAATCAGCCTGGAGCATTTCATGATACCAGAAAGCAAGGAAATGCTTTTTTAAAAGGCAGGATGGGGAAGTGGTACGTCAAAAGGGCACAGGGGCCAACGTGAAAGAAGAGCTCCCAGTGGCGAATGGTGGAACCATTTGATCAGCAATTAAATAATGACTGCATTGAATTATAACCTATACAATAAAATAAATATCTATGAGTCTATATTTATACAGTTGAATAAATAAATGAAGGAACAGCTCTTCCTCAAAATTCTCATTAATAAAGAGAAGTAATGAGAAAGCAATCTTTACATCACTGTTAGAACAACACAGTACCAGGTACATCCAGTTCCACCAATGGACTAAAACTAGTGAATAAAGACTTAAGGAGAAACTGGATATTTGCAAGGCCCAAGTTTCTCTCCCATGATATATATTAAATACAAAGGGAAAAATGATAACCATCAGGGACCTGACAAACAGCACTTAACCAAAGTTTAAATCAGTTTACATCAGTAATAAGACATCATGTACCCCTGATATGATGCACTGGGATTACTTCTAGTGAAAGTGAAGTTGCTCAGTCCTGTCCGACTCTTTGCCACCCCATGGACGGTAGCCTGCCAGGCTTCTCCATCCATGGGATTTTCCAGACAAGAATACTGGAGTGGGCTGCCATTTTCTTCTCCAATTTCTTTCTAAAATGCATAACTTCAATCTAATTATGAGAAAATATCCAGTATTAATTGCAAGACATTCTACAAAATAACTGAACAGTATTCATTTTAAGTGTCAAGGTCAGGAAAAACAACAGAAGGTTGAGGAGCTGTCATGGTGGCTCAGATGATAAAGCGTCTGCTTACAATGCGGGAGACCCAGGTTCGATCCCTGGGTTGGGAAGATCCTCTGGGGAAGGAAATGGCAACCCACTCCAGTACTCTTGCCTGGAAAATCCCACGGACAGAGAAGTGTGGTAGGCTACAGTTCATGGGGACACAAAGAGTCGGACACGACTGAGCGACTTAACTTTCAAGGATATACAACAATCAAATGCAATGTGAGCTCTGAGGCTGGATCCTGAACAGAAAAAAGGATAGTGGAAAGCTGAGAAAATGGTACAGAGAGTTCCTATAACATCTTATATAACTATAGTACCATTGTTAAAACTAAACTATAAACTTATTTGGATTTCATCAGTTCAGTTCAGTTCAGTCCAGTCGCTCAGTTGTGTCCGCCTCAGTGACTGTATTTTTCAATGTTTATAATGCTAGTGTAATACTAGACTTAAACTGACATCTTTGTTCTTTAAAACTTCCTTATCAAGACCTATGCAACCCAGCCACAGTTGTATATATTTGGAAAAGCATTGTTTTATAAAGACTAATGCACCAAAGATCTCTTTTTCTAGTTTCTCATATTATAGAGGGAGAGAATAGCAATTTTATGTTTGTTGAAAAATTCAAACCACTTGAATTTACTTCTGGATAAGGGTGGCATTCTAGGAGGCTAGATAGAACATATCTCACTGGGGGAGAGGGAAGGTATATATCTAAGTATGAAATCAGAACACAAGGAATAGCTTATAGCTCCAGGAAAGAGCTAAACAGCACATACACTGTAGCAAATGTAATGAGTCACCTGGCCCTAGGTTGCTAGTAATAGCTGGGTATAAAACAACATTGCACATGTCAAATGGATTATACTCATAGCTTAGATTCCAGATGGAAGCATGAATGGTCTGGCATGATAATAACAGTACTATTAGATTGAAGAGATAACTGAAATGATACTATTAGGTTTTTAACTACAGTTAGCCTACTACTTTAGGTTTCTGAAGTACATATGTTTACTTGGGGTAACTATTACTATCATATGAGATATTCTAGAAAGACATATAACAGTCTCCCTATGTTACGAAAAGGAGAAATGGATCAGAAAGATTCTAAATCAAAGTAGATGGTTTGCAGAATCCTTTATTGTAGGATCAGATAAAAATACTAAGAATTCTCAGCATACCTAACAGTACTATTCTGGCAGTTTCTACTAACTCATATTCTACTTCTGGACTCCTTAAATAAAATCAGACCTCTTTTGCTCAAATTCCTATATTCTTTAGTCCCACGAAGAAACCGGTCCAGAAAGATGAAGAGATTTCATGGCACACTGACTAGACCCAAGTTAGGTAGGTCTGGGCCTCCCTGCTCTCACAGGTTCTTTTCACTGTCCCTGCATGCCTTTACAATGAACTGAGCTGCTCTGTGAACATGGAAAGAAAATGTGAAACAAATGACCAGGCGAAGTTTAAAAAAAAAAAAAAGAAACGGTTGGTGATCTTTAATAAAGTACTTTGTCCCAGCAATAAATAACCCTGTCAATTCTCTCCCTCCTCCTCTGCAAGTATGAAACTCCAATACCTCCCTGAAAGGCATGGTGTGACCAAAAAATGAGAATAAATATAAAAACCACCTGCAGACAGCAAGCATTCACCAGTTAACAGCCATTTCCATTTATTAATTCTGAAGACCTGGTCATCTTATTTTTGTTGTTGCTGTTCAGTCACAGTCATGTCCAAGTCTTTGTGACCTCATGGGCTGCAACCCGCCAGGCTTCCCTGTCCTTCACTGTCTCCCAGAATTTGCTCAAGCTCACATTCATTGAATCGATAATGCCATCCAGCCATCTCATCTGTCGCCCCCTTCCCCTCCTGCCCTCAATCTTTCCCAGCATCAGGGTCTTTTCCAATGAGTTCATTCTTCACATCAGGTGGCCAAAGTACTGGAGAAAAACGTGGATGGAAAATATAGCTACTACTTCAGCTTCTCAAAATTTTTTAAATTTCAATTCTGTTCAGTTGCTCAGTCATGTCTGACTCTTTGTGATCCAATGGACTGTAGCACACCAGGCTTCCTTGTCCATCACCAACTCCTAGAGCTTGCTCAAACTCATGTCCATCGAGATGGTAATGCCATCCAACCATCTCATCCTCTGTCATCCCCTTCTCCTGCTGCCTTCAATCTTTCCCAGCATCAGGGTCTTTTCCAGTGAGTCGGTTCTTCACGTCAGGTGGCCAAAGTATTGGAACTTCAGCTCCGGCCTCAGTCCTTCCAATGAATATGCAGGGTTGATTTCCTTTAGGATTGACTGGTTTGATCTCCTTGCAGGCCAAGGAACTCTCAAGAGTCTTCTCCAACACCACATTTTGAAAGCACACCACATTTTGAAAGCATTAATTCTTCAGCGCTCAGCCTTCTTTCTGGCCCAACTCTCATATGGCATTCCAAACTAACATGGGATGGTGGAGGCAAAGTTGTAAAACGAAATACTTTATTCTCCCTTTCTAAAGATTCTGCGGTCCCTCTACCTTTTGCATCCTTTCTTTTCACTCCTCTAGGGTGAAGTCAGGGTGTGGTCAGCGTAGAACTGCCCACGCAGCAGGACAAGAAGAGAAGCGACAGGTCTCTTGTGCAAAACATCTGAAGTTTGGGTACCCCTCAGGCAATCTTTCCTCTTTCCTTGTAAGACACTCAGCTCAAGTATTTTCAGAGGGAGCTAACAGGGCTTGCTGCTTTCTAGAGACTTTCGTTTTTATGCTTCCAGATAAGAACTTAAATCCTGTTAAATGACAGAGAACTACCTACTGCTACCTGAATCTAAGCAGTAATTTCCAGCCAACCATTGCTCTAAAGAGTAACACGTCTTTTCAGTTGCAAAGGGACTGAGCTAGTAATCAGCATTTTCAATGGAGTTTTAAGATTTTATTCCACCCTTCTTGCCAAAAGCAAAACTTCTTCACTGGAATTGGGATGCGGGCAGCACTTCTGCTTCACCCACATCTACCCACCTCATTTTAAACAACAGAACACCACTAACTTTCACTGCTAAGATTCTCTGAATATTTTACTTATTTCTATAAACAAGCTGAGTATGTGGCTCAAAAATTAGATGTCCACTTTCTAATAGTCTTGTGAAGCAGGTTTGGAAACACTGGTTTCCAAAAAACTACAGGGGTTAAGGGGATTATGGTGAGAAGGAGGAGTGAGTGTTAACTGGTTTTTAGGGGCGAGAATGACGAAAATGTGAAGATGGCAGAGACTGTACACTTTAAATAGATATGAACTGTATGATATGTGAATTAGATCTCATAAACTGCTGTTGGGGGAAAAAAAAAACAAACACCAAAACTATGAAGCCAAACTCATCTAGATACTCCATCATTTTGGTTCACATTCTGAACTCAGAACTGATTTTTTAAAAGGATAAACTTTAGCTTACAGTAGACCTATATGGGCTTCCCTGTAGCTCAGCTGGTAAAGAATCCACCTGCAATGCAGGAGACCCTGGTTGATTCCTGGGTCGGAATAGGGTTCCCAGAGAGGGATAGTTACCCACTTGAGTATTCTTGGGCTTCTCTGGTGGTTCAGACAGTAAAGAATCCACCTGCAAGGAGGAAGACATTGGTTCGATCCTGGGTTGGGAAGATCCCCTGGAGGAGGGCATGGAAACCCACTCAGGTATTCCTGCCTGAAGAATCTCCAAGGACAGAAGAGCCTGGCAGGCTATAGTCCATGAGGTCGCAGAGTCAGACACGACTGAGCGACCAAGCACAGCATAGCACAGACCTATATACCCTGTATCAAGGATGGTCATTCAGGTTCTTTAAGTTTCACTAAAACAGCCTCAACCTTAACCTCTAACCCCAGTAAGCAACATAGAATAAAACTTCTCACTTGATATAACCTTCAACCGATTCCAAACTTCTGTCAGAAATCCCTGAGAGAAACAGAGTATGTGAAGACATGAACCTACCCCTCTATAAAATCCAGATTTATTCCCAAACTATCACACCACAGCATGTGGGACCATAGAGGCTTAGCATCCTACCAGTTTCTCATAATACTTATGGTGAGCAGAATGACAGCTACAGCAAGCAGTCCTAGAAAATGCACGACTGCCTGTACTATGGGTGGGGCACCCAGGAGACTCTTCCGCCGCTATACTTCAGTCTGCAGCCTTCTGTGATATCAGACATTTCCCTCAGAAGTAGATGCCAGGAAAAGCTTCTCTAAGGAGCTCATGTATATTTCCTGCCTTTGTCCTCATTGAACTGTGTGACTGATTGGTCCGTTTTTATTCTAGCTTCCAAGATATAACTTTAATTTGCTGTCCACATGCATTGAAATGTACTCTCCCACAGTGACTGTTTTCTTGGTGCATTTCTCTTTCCATTTGTAATACTTAGGCTTGCCTCAAAAGCTCATGAACACTTAACACAAATAAATGTAGAAATTGATTTTGGCTGTATTTTAATATCATTTTGATGTAACAGCACCTAAGGGAGCTCTAGCTAAATGTTCAGGGTCCAGAACAAAGATGACCAATAAACATTTGTTGCTATAAATCTTTTTTTTTCCTGAAAGTGGAATGAGCTTTTATATTTCTACCACTGAGTGAAAAAATGAAACGAAGCAACATTATGGGTATTTTTTTTTAACTGTTTGCTAGATTTACAATCTAATTTTTTTGGTTGTATATTTTTCTGTATTCTAACTTTAGTAGCATTTTTAACCAGTATTTTTAATAAGCTGGTTAATTTTTAATAAGTCAGCTATCCACAGAAAAATTACAAAAGGCAGCTCAACAATGCTTTAGCACACCAACCAAAGTTGTGGACAAACTTTATGTCCTAGGGAGAAGAAATAGGCATAGAATATAGTGGTTAATCCCTGGAGAAGGAAATGGCAGCCCACTCCAGTGTTCTTGCCTGGAGAATCCCAGGGATGGGGGAGCCTGGCGGGCTGCCGTCTATGGGGTCGCACAGAGTCAGACACGACTGAAGCGACTTAGCATATCGGTTAATCCCTTTAAAGGTACCAATATTTACAAGTTTCTCTGCTACCTCCATACTCAATAACTTTTTATCTATCCAATATCATACATTTGGGGAAAGGTAAGAGTTTTACCAACCCGCTAACACACACTGTTGCTGCTGCTGCTGCTAAGTCGCTTCGGTGGTGTCCGACTCTGTGCGACCCCATAGACGGCAGCCTACCAGGCACGCCTGTCCCTGGGATTCTCCAGGCAAGAACACTGGAGTGGGTTGCCATTTCCCTCTCCAATGCATGAAAGTGAAAAGTGAAAGTGAAGTCGCTCAGTCGTGTCTGACTTGTAGCGACCCCATGAACTGCAGCCTACCAGGCTCCTCCATCCATGGGATTTTCCAGGCAAGAGTACTGGAGTGGGTTGCCATTGCCTTCACTAACACACACTGCTGCTGCTGCTGCTAAGTCGCTTCAGTCGTGTCCCGACTCTGTGCCACCCGATAGACGGCAGCTCACCAGGCTCCGCTGTCCTTGGGATTCTCCAGGCAAGAACACTGGAGTGGGTTGCCATTTCCTTCTCCAATGCATGAAAATGAAAAGTCAAAGTGAAGTCGCTCAGTCGTATCCGACCATCAGCAACCCCGTGGACTGCACACTACCAGACACGAAATCGGTTGCACCAAGGAGATGTTTTCTGGAGGAGGGGTCCAAATTTAGGGGAGTCTAAATTTTCAGTCTGTTTCATACTCACTTTCAAATGAAACTGAGAGGGAATAATTAAAACCCAGTCATTTCAATTGTACAGTTTTCTATTGCCTACCAAATGCACACACAATAGCCACGGACCTTTCATGCCACATATTCCAAACGGTTTTCACAATTTACTCACTCAGTTAGCGGTTCAGTTTTAACCGAGGGCTTCAATCTCAGGAGCTGCTGTGCTCAGAGGCAGAGCACTAACATTTATATAAAACGCTGAGTCAGCTGGACCTCCCAAATACACCCTCCTACGGAAGCAGCTCCTACTTAACAATGACATCAGGCATCCGTACAGTGCTTCCTAAATGGTGAAAAGCTTTTACAAAAACTCTCTGGCTCCTTTCCTCCTTCCAGCGTCTCCCCAGTCCCTATCTGACCACCGGAGACTCCCTCTAGCGTCTCGCGCGCTCGGGATTCGCCCAGTAACGGTGTGGGATTCAGGACACAGCCCGCGCTGGCGGCAAAGCCCGGCCGGGGGCGACTTTCCCCGACCGACGCCCACGACCCCCGGCGGCAGCCCACCCACCGCGCCCGCGCGCCCCACTAGCACCCCGCACTCACCGGCGCAGCGGCTGACCTGGGAAGGCACTGGCCCCGGGTTACCGTCACGTCGGAGAGAGCGGGCGGCGAGCCGGCGGTCGAGGGCCGACGAGCGAGCGCAGCACCGACTCCAGCTTCACCTCGCAAGCTTTAGACTGCTGACCGGGACAGCGCCCGGCAGCGGCCCCTCCCTCGCGCCCCTGTTCCCTCGGGCGAGGGCCCGTGAAAGGCGTGGCGCTGCCTGCCTGGCTGCGATAAGCGCCCGGAGTCTGGGCTGAGAGCACGCAACCGTCATCAGTGGACCCAGCCAGGTACTGGACCTGACCGTCAGCCGGCCGCGGAGAAGGGGTCAGGGAAATGACTATCCCTGGGCTTGCGGGGACAAAGCTACAAATCCTGCTTCCGGGGCTGGTATGAAATAGACAGTGGGGAGTACCCCTGGAGACCACAAAATGCTACCCGGGCGGATCAATACCTGGTCTGACATGGGCGGATTTAGCCACTGCCAGTGTCCCACACCCCTAAGTACCAGGGGACCCTGGCACCGAGGTTTTTTTCCTGTCACACACATTGTCCACCCCCGGGGCAAGTAGGCGGTCTCTAATGAATGAGCTTCTGAGAAATGAGGTCCCCGCGTCCCAGGGCCAACAAAATCAGGAACCAAATCTAAGGGTGTCCGGACGGGGAAAAATTTTTTTTTGAATGAAATCATTACAATGAATAGTTTAAATATGTTCCTCACAATCCTGTAATACATGCATCTATTCAATACTCCGATCGTGTAGAAAAGCTGTAAGAGCGTGCAGATTCAGGAAAAGAGTTCATAACCTCTTCCTAATGCTTTCTCAAGCGGATCATTGCTATCAAATTCTGTTCAAAAATTTAACATTGAAGCCAGCATTTCATAATTGCATTGCATTATAAAGAAATAGTCGTTTTAAGTTAACATTTTACTTTGGGCTAAGCTTCACAGGTGGCTCAGTGGTAAAGAATCTGCCTCAGTTCAGTCGCTCAGCCGTGTCCGACTCTTCGCGATCCCATGAATCGCAGCACGCCGGGCCTCCCTGTCCATCACCAACTCCCGGAGTTCACTCAGACTCACCTCCATCAAGTCAGTGATGCCATCCAGCCATCTCATCCTCTGTCGTCCCCTTCTCCTCCTGCCCCCAATCCCTGCCAGCATCAGAGTCTTTTCCAATGAGTCAACTCTTCGCATGAGGTGGCCAAAGTACTGGAGTTTCAGCTTCAGCATCATTCCCTCCAAAGAAATCCCAGGGTTGATCTTCAAAATGGAGTGGTTGGATCTCCTTGCAGTCCAAGGGACTCTCAAGAGTCTTCTCCAAAGCCACAGTTTGTCGCTCAGCCTTCTTCACAGTCCAACTCTCACATCCATACATGACCACTGGAAAAACCATATCCTTGACTAGACGGACCTTTTGTTGACAAAGTAATGCCTCTGCTTTTTAATATGCCCAGTATTTATCAAGTGAAGTGAAGTACCTCAGTCCCGTCCGACTTTTTGGGTCAGACTCTTTGAGACCCTGTAGACTATAGCCTACCAGGCTCCTCCCTCCATGGGATTCTCTAGGCAAGAATACTGGAGTGGGTTGCCATTTCCTTCTCCAGGGGATCTTCCCGACCCAGGGATTGAACCCAGGTCTCCCACATTGCAGGCAGATGCTTTAACCTCTGAGCCACCAGGGAAGCCCAGTATTTATAGTGCCTGGTTATTGGAACAACTACTGAATGTATTCTCTTTTTTTTTTTTTTTTTGACCCCACAGCACCCACTGTTTCAGCCAAAGAAGATCTTAGTTCCAGGCAGGGATCAAACCAATGCTTCCTGCAGTGGGAGCATGGAGTCTTAACCACTAAACCACCAGGGAAGTCCCTAGATGTGTTCTTAATCTAACACTTTTTTCTTTCCATTTAACTAAGCTTTTTGTCCCTCTCTTATTACATATCAAGAAATAGATGAAAATCATCTGTACCCACCAGCCACATACCATCTGCTTTTAGTCTTTTTCTCTGCATACATATTTTCTTAAAAAACAAAAATGGACTTGTATACAAAGTACAGGAATGAACATCATCACCTCTGGAGTCAGAAAGTCTGCCAGATAGTCAGATAGTCTGAATTCTGGCTCTCCAAATCCTGGAGACCTGAACTAGTTCTTTAGTCCTTAAGTGGTTATTGGTAATCAGGGGAAAGGATCTCTCAGGATAGTTACATTAAATAAGACAATGTGTATAAAGCACTGATAATGTATGTGATTTCATTGCTACTGCTAAGTCGCTTCAGTCATGTCCGACTCTGTACGACCCCATAGACGGCAGCCCATCAGGCTCCCCCATCCCTGGGATTCTCTAGGCAAGAACACTGGAGTGGGTTGCCATTCCCTTCTCCAATGCATAAAAGTGAAAAGTCAAAGTGAAGTCTCTCAGTAATGTCTGACTTTTAGCGACCCCGTGGACTGCATAGCACTTAATAGATGCTGGGGCTTCCTAGGTAGCTCAGTGATAAAGAATCCGCTGGCCAATGCAGGAGTCCATCCTAAAGGAAATCAGTCCTGAGTGTTCATTGGAAGGACTGATGTTGAAGCTGAAACTCTAATACTTTGGCTATCTGATATGAAGAGCTGACTCATTTGAAAAGACCCTGATGCTGGGAAAGATTGAAGGTGGGAGGAGAAGGGGAGAGAATGAGATGGTTGGATGGCATCACTGACTCAATGGACATGAGTTTGAGTAAACTCCGGGAGTTGGTGATGGACAGGGAGGCCTGGTGTGCTGCAGTCCATGGAGTCACAAAGAGTTGGACACGACTGAGCAACTGAAGTGAACTGAATGCAGGAAAGGCAAGAGACCAAGGTTCAATCCTTGGGTCAGCAAGCTCCCCTGGAGTAGGAAACAGCAACCCATACCAGTACTCTTGCCTGGAAAATTCTATGAACAGAGAAGCCTGGCGGGCTTTGTGGAGAGTTGGACACAACTGAGTGCACACACACGCTAGATGGTAGCTATTACTATTAATATTTTGTAAAACTGCTATTTTGCAACATGGTTCCCTGTCATTCAAAATCTTTCTACAACTTTATATTTAATGGGCACATGGTATTCAGTGTTTGTTATGTACTTTAACCAATCTTCCTATTATTCACAAAATATCTTCATAAGCTCTGTCATTACACACACACTCAGGTAAATTCCAGACAGGGACTTGCTGAGGCAAAAGGTATGCTCATTTAAAAGTTTTGAAATACATATAGCTAAATTTCCCACAAAAAGTTGGTGCCAAATTCAGTCTCCCAACAATTTAAGATTGCTTTGTGCTCAGTTCTATTTGATTCTGCCCTTGAAGTCATAGTCATGTTTTACATGCCTTACAGTCAAATCATAGGCTTATCAAAGTCAGGATTTCCCAACTGAAAGCTCTGAGGTCAACAGGAGTTCACACCTTTGACACACATCATTATCGTTGTTCAGTAGCTAAGCTGTATCTGACTCCTTGCATCCCTATGAACTACAGCACATCAGGCTTCCCAGTTTTTCACTATCTCCTGGAGTTTGCCCAAACGCATGTCTCAGTTGGTGATGCCATCTAGCCATCTCATCCTCTGTCTCCCCCTTCTCCTCCTGCCATCAATCTTTCCCAGTCACAGACTATTGGAAAAACCATAGCTTTGACTATATGGACCTTTGTTCACAAAGTGATATCTCTGCTTTTTAATATGCTGTCTAGGTTTGTCATAGCTTTTCTTCCAAGAAGCACATTCTTTTAATTTCATGGCTGCAGTCACCATTCACAATGATTTTGGAGCCCAAGAAAATAAAATCTGTCACCATTTACATTTTTACCGATCTATTTGCCACGAAGTGATGGTACTAGATACCATGATCTTAGTTTTTTGAATGTTAAATTTTAAGCCAGCTTTTTCACTCTCCTCTTTCACCCTCATCAAGAGGCTCTTTAATTCCTCTTTGCTTTTGGCCATTAGAGTGGTATCATTGGTGATCTTAAATGAGCACTAGAAGGGCCAAGGTGTCACCATGCATTTCTGTAGGCAGTGCACATAGGCACAACTAGATGTTTCAGAAAAAATGCCTTCAGGAGGGAAGCCAATAGTCTTATTCATAAATTCACTTGAGCCACCCTTTTGAAAACTCTGAAAATAACGGGGAGATTTTGCAGTGGGGGCAGGGAGGGAGCCTAATACTCCTTTCCAATCATCACACCAGTGAAAGGTGTTTGCTTGTATGGCTTTCACAGGGGTATCAGTGCTTGATGGAATGTCAGCAACAGATGAGTTGATATCAACTTAATGTTGATAAACTTAATGTTGATGAACTTTATTAATAAAGTTAATAAACAAATTAACTTAATGTTGATAAAGTATAAAAAGCATGATTTATTATACAGAATGGCAATGAAAGTAAAAATCAAAAACAGTCTTCTCATTAAAGGAACAAGCTTCCTGGGCCTATAACACCATCAGTCAGTCAACTCTATTATCAAAGCTCTTATATGGACCTATGAGAAGCTCTCTTCATCCTTCTCATAGAATTCTTAATATCCTCCAAACCTCTCCCAGCCCCCTTGAGCTCTCTCTATCTGCTTGCCTCACTACCAATTGCAAGGAAGTGGTAAGGACTTGGCCCATTCCTTAATGTGTTCACCACTTAGAGAACACAGTTCCTCCTTAGCAAATTCAGGTGTCAGTTCAGTCGCTCAGTCACGTCCAACTCTTTGCGACACCATGGACTGCAACACGCCAGGCCTCCCTGTCCAGCACCAATTCCTGGAATTTACTCAAATTCATGTCCATTAAGTCAGTGATGCCATCCAACCATCGCATCCTCTGTCATCCACTTCTCCTCCCACCTTCAATCTTTCCCAGCATCAGGGTCTTTTCCAATGAGTCAGTTCTTCACATCAGGTAGCCAAAGTACTAGAGTTTCAGCTTCAACATCAGTCCTTCCAATGAACATTCAAGACTGATTTCCTTTAGGATGGACTGGTTGGATCTCCTTGCAGTCCAAGGGACTCTCAAGAGTCTTCTCCAACACCACAGTTCAAAAGCATCAATTCTTCGGCGCTCAGCTTTCTTTATAGTCCAACTCTCACATCCATACATGACTACTGGAAAAACCATAGCCTTGACTAGATGGATCTTTGTTGGCAAAGTAATGTCTCTGCTTTTTAATACACAGTCTAGATTGGTCATAACATTTCTTCCAAGGAGTAAACATGTTTTAATTTCATGGCTGCAGTCACCATCTGCAGTGATTTTGGAGCCCACAAAAAATAAAGTCTGCCACTGTTTCCACTGTTTCCCCATCTATTTGCCATGAAGTGATGGGACCGGATGCCATTATCTTAATTTTCTGAATGCTGAGCTTTAAGCCAACTTTTTCACTCTCCTCCTTCACTTTCATCAAGAGGCTCTTTAGTTCTTCACTTTCTGCTGTAAGGGTGGTGTCATCTGCATATCTGAGGTTATTGATATTTCTCCCAGCAATCTTGATTTCAGCTTATGCTTCATCCAGCCCAGCATTTCTCATGATGTACTCTCTGCATAGAAGTTAAATAAGCAGGGTGACAATATACAGCCTTGACATACTCCTTTTCCTATGTGGAACCAGTCTGTTGTTCCATGTCCAGTTCTAACTGTTGCTTCCTGACCTGCATACAGATTTCTCAAGAGGCAGGTTAGGTGGTCTGGTATTCCCATCTCTTGAGGAATTTTCCACAGTTTATTGTGATCCACACAGTCAAAGGCTTTGGCATAGTCAATAAAGCAGAAGTAGATGTATTTCTCAGAGAAGGCAATGGCAACCCACTCCAGTACTCTTGCCCGGAAAATCCCATGGACAGAGGAGCCTGGTATGCTGCAGTCCATGGGGTCGCGAAGAGTCGGACACAACAGAGGTACTTCACTTTCACTTTTCACTTTCATGCATTGGAGAAGGAAATGGCAACCCACTCCAGTGTTCTCACCTGGAGAATCCCAGGGATGGCGGAGCCTGGTGGGCTGCCATCTATGGGGTCGCACAGAGTTGGACACGACTGAAGCGACTTAGCAGCAGCAGATGTTTTTCTGGAACTCTCTTGCTTTTTTGATGATCCAATGAATGTTCGGCAATGTGATCTCTGGTTTCTCTGCCTTTTCTAAAACCAGCTTGAACATCTGGAAGTTCACAGTTCATGTATTGTTGAAGCCTGGCTTGGAGAATTTTGAGCATTACTTTACTAGCATGTGAGATGTCAGGTGTCAGGCAGGGCTTATTATAGCCCTGGGGGCATTTGGGAATATAATATCTGTATTGGCTCCCAGTGTATTTATTTTCACTACTACTTAAGTTGAAGCAAATAAAAACCAGTGCAAAAGGCTGTATGCACCATGACCCCCCACCATGGCTCCGCTTATCAGCTACCAGGGGCCTTCGATCAATTCAGTGAGAGAACAGTTAGTCTCTAAATAGAAACAGGGTATAAACAACACTTTCAAAAAAATCTCACTATAAAAGGAAGGTGAGAGAAAGCCATATATCTAAAGAGTATCTTGGGGCTCAGAGGAAATATTTCTTGTTTGGTTTAAATTAGGCCAGAATAGGTGTGCATGCCAAGAAGCCAAGCCATAAAGAAGAAAAGGTGGTTAATCAGGTAACTTAGAAAGCAGAATGGGTTTAGAATTCAGGGGAATTAGAAAAGAAAAGCAAATATTATATATTTTTAAGTTGTGGCCAAAAGGGAGGGAGTCAAGATGTGTCCTCATGTAGATAAATGTTTTAATTACGGAAAAGAGAGAAAACTGAAAGAACTATCTTTGCTTCTTTCCCTAACAGCCTACTTGTCTTTCCTAAAAGTCCTTTGTTTTCCCATAGAATCCCTTTCTCCCCATCCCACTTTCTCCTATTAAACTGGTCTATAAACCCCAGGACCTTATCTTTTTTCCTTTAATCTGTTGTCAATTAACTTTCAGCTCCTCCCCGACCACCACTAAACCTAAATTGGTAGACAAAGTTTTTCTTCCAAGGGACCTAAAGAGAGATTGCTGAGCACCAAGACCCCTAAGACTGGATTCTATAAATGTACTGACATCAGAGTTACAAATGGACATGGCTTTCCCAATCACAGAGACGTAAAGCTAGAGCAGGTTGCTGCTAAGTCGCTTCAGTCGTGTCCGACTCTGTGCGACCCCATAGACGGCAGCCCACCAGGCTTCCCCATCCCTGGGATTCTCTAGGCAAGAATACTGGAGTGGGTTGCCATTTCCTTCTCCAATGCATGAAAGTGAAAGTCAAAATGAAGTCGTTCAGTCGTGTCCGACTCTTAGCGACCCCATGGACTGCAGCCTACCAGGCTCCTCCGTCCATGGGATTTTCCAGGCAAGAGTACTGGAGTGGGGTGCCATTGCCTTCTCCAAGAGCAGGTTAGGAGGCTGAATAAATTTGAGGATGTGGTTTTGCTGGGTGGGTAAAGCAACAGAAAAATAGAGCAAGAGTTTGAGCAGGTTAAGTGATTCATCACAGAAAAGTGAAGGCAAGAAGAGAGAGGTGGTGAGGGGACCTAAATTAGGGTCACTTGGAGGCTGAAGAGCTGAAACCAGAGGGTGAAGTCACTGATTAGGAAACTGGCCTATAATATTAGCAATCCAGGCTTGACAAGGTCCCATGATTTGAACATGACAGTTGAATTACAGAAATGGAAGAAAGGTCTGTCTTCTAGTGCTGAATAAGAACTTGGCATCAGTTTAGCATCTTAAAGCAATACTCATTTATTATTTCACAATTCTGGAGGTCAGGAATCTAGGTGGGCTAGGTTGGGCTCTGCTTAGGCTATCATGCATTCAATCCAGTCGGTCAGCTGGATTCTTATCTGAAGACTTCCATCTGAAGGATCTGCTAAGGACCGATTGTTGGCAGAATCCATTTTGTAGTTTTAGGACTGAGGTCTGTGTTTCCTTGCTGACAGTCAACCATCTTCTTCAGGCTGCCCACATTCCTTCTCATGTGACTCCTCATCTCAAAGCACGTCCTCAAACTTCTCTCAGATTTTATCTCCCTCTTTTTAAAGGGCTTGTGTGATTACCTCAGGCCCATCTAGATAATCTCACTATTTTGGGGTGAACGCATTTGGAACTTCTATCACAACTTCAAAATTCCTCAGAGCAGTTCCCAGAGTAATGCTTGGTTAAGTGACCAGTGGAACCTTGGACCCTGGGGGGAGATGGGGATCTTTAGAATTCTGCCTACACTGAAGGTTAAGTTGAGATCAAAGAACACAAAAGCTAGGCTGATGGCTTGGTCATCTAAATAAACACAGACTCTGCCGAGGTAGTGACCATCTTAGAAAGAAGAGAAACACCAAAAACCAATTATCAGTGTCTTTTATGGGTATGGAGAAAAGAGGCTGGCATTAATACAGAGAGACAGCATAATGGGGGGGAGGGGGGAGTGGTGAGAGAGCAGGGTGTGGTGGAGGTGTTGAGGCCAGATGTGAAGCCAGATCACCTTGATTCTAATAATTTTCTTTATGTAGCAGACAAGAGACCAAATAATTCATTTGGTTGTAAAGTTCACAGAGGTAGTCAAGCCCTAAAAATAAGCATAGTAGAGGGGGAAATGTATATAATTAAAAAATAAGCATAGTAGAGGGGGAAGTGTATATAATTAGGTACAGATAATTAATCTGCAGAGTTAGAAAGTGGGGCAGAAGATGTAACATTTGTCCTTGAAAAATAGACTGAAAGTTTAAACGTTGAGAGTTCACCAAACCAAAGTTCACATATCTATAAAGTCTTTAAACTTTTTCACTGAAGTATAATACACATATAGAAAATGTACAGAAAATCTAAGTAAACAGCTTGATGTATATTTACAAAGTAAACACACTTGTATATCTGTTACTCAGATCAAATATATGCATATATATATTTGTGTGTGTATTTGTTATATGTCAATTATATTTCAATAAAAATAAACAAGCCCCCCCCAAAAAAACCAAATAAACAATACTCACGTTTGGTGATAAAAGTGAGATGAGTAGTTATCTTTGGAGAGGACAATGACTAGGGTAGAACATAATGGAAACTTTTGGGATATTGATAATAAACAAATATAAAAATATGTATACACATATACATAGACAGAGAGAGATAAAGAGGTTAGGGTGGCAGATATACAGGTATGTTCACTTTTTAAATATACATCAGATTGTTTACTTAAGATTTTCTTTGCTTTTTCTGTATGTATGTTATACTGCAATTTAAACGTTTACTTAAACAAAAGATTTTATGAACGCACGATATGTGGAAAAGAAAGATGAGATGCTAGATTAAAACAAGTTGATTAAGTAGGTTTCATCATTGCAGAACACGTATACAGCATTTGTTCATGGAAGTTCTTCACCGAAGAGTAGCTCAATCGCTGTATTCTCATAAACATATTAACAGAAATGTAAGAGAATCTTCTAAGGCCAAATGTGGAGGCCCTAAGGCCAAACCAAGAGTGCAGATTTATCTTGAGAGTGAGAAATCATTGAAAGTTTAATGCAGAGGGATGACACTGTCAAAGTGGTTTTAGGAAGAGTAATCTGTTTACGTATATGATGGATGGCGGATGTGGGAAAGCAGTGAACAGTCTGGAAATGAAAAAAATAGACTGAACTAGAGTTTTATGGTGGAAAAAAATTTGTGAGGAAAGAAACACCATAGGGAAGAATTTACAGTCCTAGTAACAGATAAAACATTGAATGTGAGAGACAAAGAAGCTGGAATGTCTTGTGGGTCGTTAAAGGGAATTACGAAAGTAGAAAGTATGTCCCCCACCTCAGTGTATTTCCTAAATGTTGCCTCGCTCAGAGCCTTGAACACAACAGATACTTGATAAATATTTATTGACTGAATAATAAAAGTGAGTTTATCTTATGTGATTCAGGGGCTTATCCATCCTGACCTGAATGTTGTAAAAGTGGAGAAGGGTTTATTGAGACTGACCTTTTTCATATGATCCCTTACTGACTACTATAACATTTTATTGACTGTAGAGACAAGAATTCATTCGTAGGAGCAACTGAAGTTAAAGTGTAATGAGCATTAAATGACACAGCATCCATTATATAATGCCTTAGACTTTTTTCACTTCTGGTTGTCATGCCATCTATTATAACAGATGATGTCAACAGAGCCAAAGCTTATAACTTCATCCAGAATGAGATTTTAGTCTTCTCCATGTCATCACTCATATTAGACCAAGAAATATACATTAATTATAACAAAGTCAACAGCCAGTCTAGATGTACCCAAGGTTCATCTCACCTCTACAGCTTTTGCTATTTGACCCTTGGGTGCCTCAATTTCTTTACTTCAAATTAAGGGTGATAATACCTATGTCAAAGGGTTGAATAAAGACAATAAAATAATGTATATTTGGAAAACATAAGGTAGCCTCAATCTTTCCCCAATACCAATAGTAGTAGCTAATGTTTATTGAGTACTTGGTACTTGCTAGGCAATGTTCTAAGTGCCTTTAGGTTTTGTGCAGTTTTTTCTAAATCTCATTTGATCTTCAAAACAATGCCTTTAGGTGGGTTCTGTTAAAATTTTTATCTTGAAGATGAAACTGAAGCATAGTGGGATTATGCAAAAACTGCTAAAAGATTTCTTTGGAGAGAGAATGTAAAATAAATTTGTTCACCCTTCAAAATCCTACTCAGTCACAATGGATCAAAATAAAAGAAGAAAAACAAGAAAATCCAGGCAGTTGCAAAACCAAGATGAATATCTCCATGAAAGAAATCCAAAGTGGCGAGAATTACCAAGCTTGTGGGTTGAAGGTCTTGAGTCCAGAAACAGGTAATGGGGGTAAAGAATTTGGGTAAATAAAGGGGACTCCACTGACAAAAAGCTGGGGACCAGAACCAGGCACTCTGCTTGAAGCCCAGGCAGGGATGAGGCTGCCCACTTATAAAAGGGTGGAGTGGGACTTCCCTGGTGGTGCAACAACTCCTCACTGCCAATGCAGGGGGTCCAGGTTTGATCCCTGATTGGGGAACTAGATCCCACATGCCACCACTAAAGATCCTGCATGCCTCAGTGAAGACTGAAGATCCCATTGCTGCAACTAGGACCGTCGCAGCCAAATAAAAGTATATTTTTAAAAATACACTAGTTTTAAAAATAAATAAAAAGAGTGTAGATGGTGGGAGAGAGTGCCTGTGGATGTGTGGTATGGATGGTCTTGAGGCAGAGACACACCACCTGATGGTGAAGCCCCTCAGCCCATCGTGTCTCCCTGGTGCCTCTAGGGGCCTCTGTGCCTCCACAGAGCAGGGTGGGTGGGGGGAGGCAGTGGACCCCGAGAGCTGCTGGAGTGGACCTCTGACTGTGATGTGCCTGGTCTCACCTGCTGCCTCTGAGAAGGTCTCTAACACTGCTGGATGAACTGTGGCACCTCCACGGCCTTCTGTTCACTAACAGGCTGTTCCTCAACAAAAGTGTGAAATTGAAGCTACAATCCAGGCCTTACCCAACCTCAGTAATTTGTAAGACTGATAATGAAATAAATCATGTTAATCCCAAAATTAAAAAATAAAAGTACAACTAAGCGCTGGCTAGGGATGTAGCCAATGGGTTGCTCCATTGTAGGAAAAGGAAGACACGTAACAGTCTGATGGCCCTTCTTCCTACTCCTTCTTGTTTTTTAATCCCCCTTTCATATTTCCACATCTTACCCCCCTGTGGCTATACCTTGGATAACTTCCTCAGACATATCCTCCCAGTCACTAATTCTCTATCTGTTGTTGTTGTTTAGTTGCTAAGTCATGTCCGACTCTTGGAGACCCCATGGACTGTAGCCCACCAGGCTCCTCTGTCCATGGGCTTTCCCAGGCAAGAATACTGGGGTGGGTTGCTCTTTCTTTCCATTAATCTTTATTTTAACTTTCTATCCATTTGAATCCTTAATTTCGGTAAGTTTTTTTTTAATTTCTAAGAGTAATATTTTGTTCTTCTTCAAATTGGCCTAATCATTAGTGTCCTATTTTTGCTCATGTTTTCAATGTCCTTTTTAAATCTAAAAGCATTTCCAGCAGACTTTTTTAGTTTAATTCTGATAATTAATTATAACAGTTGAACTCTCTGTGGTACTGGGTTTGCTAACTATGGCTTGCTTGATTTTTGTTTTATACTTTTTACTGTGAGCTTTTTGTTGACTGTCTCCAGGAATTCTCTGAGGCCTGTTTGAGGGTATGCTCATCTGGAAAAGTCTATTTTTACTTCTCTCAGGCACCTGGGGATAGTACCTAACTTGATACTCTTTAAATTATAGGCTTGTGTTTTGGGACCAGGCAAAATATGTGGACTGAGTCCCAAACTATGTGACATCTAGCCAGTAGAAAAAGTTCTCAAAGAAAATGTTGGGTTTTTTTTTTTTAACTTTCATTCATAGCCCAGTCCAACACAGAAACACGTTCTTGTGGTTCACCTTTAGTTCACCCGTTCTGAGGGTGTACCTCTCTTAGATGTAGGTATTATGCTTCCCTTCTACGTGAGTTCAGGCTTTGCTTCTGTCCCCTCTGTGCAATGCAGTTCAGAGTGTCAGAATACTGTAGGTCTCAGAGTATCCAAGGCTCTAAAATTTAGTTTACTTGCCTAGTCTGTACTCCATTCTGATCTTAGTGGGAATCATCCAGTCAAGTAAGAGTGGTTTCAATATTTTCAACAAGGACCTACTATATAGCACATGGAACTCTGCTCAGTGTTATGTGGCAGCCTGGATGGGAGGGGAGTTTGGGGGAGAATGGATACATGTATATATACGGCTGAGTCCTTTCACTGTTCACCTGAAGCTATCACTATATTGTTAATTGGCTATATCTCAATGGAAAATAAAAAGTTTAAGTTAAAAAATAAGAGTGGTTTTAATATTTTATCAAGTATTTTTAGATATTATGTAGCTGAGTAGTTTCAGGGCCTCTTAACTCTGCAATATTGCTGAAACTAGAAATTCTCAAATGTATCTGTCATCTTTTTCACTTTTTCTTACCACTGTAGTGGCTCAGACAGTAAAGAATCTGCCTGCAATGTAGGAGACCCAGGTTCAATCCCTGTGTCGGGAAGATCCCCTGCAGAAGGGAATGGTTACCAACTCCAGTATTCTTGCCTGGAGAATTCCATGGACAGAGGAGCCTGGAAGTCTACAGTCTCAAAGAGTAGAACATGACTGAATGATTAAACCCACACACATGAAAATTTCCAAGCATTTCACAAGTAGAAAGATCAGTATGATGAATGACTATGTGCTAATCTCAACTGGTAGTCAATTTTCATTTCACTGATACTCCTCTTTTCTCCCCCTTTCCCACAGATTATTTTGAAACAAATTTCAGACAACAAATAATTTTATTTCATAAATATTTTCTTTCATGTCTGAAGATGTAGATCTTAGTAATTTTCATTTTATCTCAAATATTCATCTTTCACCAACTTTTTAAAAAATAATTTAATAATTTATTTATTTATTTTTGGCTGTGCTGGGTCTTCCTTGATGCCTGGTCTTTTTCTCTAGCTGTAGCAAGTGGAGGCTACTCTGTAGCTGCAGTACGTGGACTTCTCATTGCCGCAGCTTCTCTTGCTGCAGAGCACAGGCTCTATGGCACACGGGCTTCTATAACGGAAGCACCTGAGCTCAGTAGTTGTGGCTCCCGGGCTCTGGAACACAGGCTCAATAGTTGTGGTGCATAGGCTTAGTTACTCTGCGGCATGTGGGATCTTCCCAGATCAGGGATCAAACCCATGTCTCCTGCACTGGCAGGTGGGCTGCCAATTGATCCTGACAGGCTATAGTCCATAGGGTTGCAAAAGAGTTGGACAAAACTTAGCGACTACAACAACAACAATCTTCAACATGGTACTGGAAGTTGTAGCCAAAGCAAATTAGGCAAGAAAAAGAGAGGCAACCAGACTTGAAGGAAATAAAATGATTTCTGTTAATAGGTGATATTATTTTTTATGAAGAAAATGCTAAAGATTTCACACACAAAAAAAAAACTGTTAGAGCTAATAAATTCATCAAAGTTTCAGCATACAAAGTCAATACATAAAAATCAGTTGATTTTCTATACTCTAGCAATGAACAATCTGAAAATGAAATTAAGAAAACAATTTCATTTATAATAGCTTCAAAAAGAATAAAATAAATTTAACCAACAAAGTGAAAGACTTGTACACTGTAAACTATAAGACATTGCTATAATAAATTAAAGAAAACATAAATGAATGGAAAGACATCATGTATTCATGGATTGGAGACTTAAGATTGTTAAAATGACAATACTACCCAAAATGATACACAGATTGAATCCAATTACTCTCTAAATCCCAATGTGTTTTTGCAGAAATAGAAAAACTCATCCTAAAATTCACATGAATCTCAAGGGACCCCAAATACCCAAAGGAATCTTGAAAATGAAGAACAAAGTGGAGTTCTCACACTTTCTGATTTCAAAAATTGCTGGAGAGTAACATCAGCATCATGGCAGTGTAAGATGCTTTATTTCTCCCCCTCACTTTCCAACTAGTAAGACATCCATAACTTGCCTCTGCTCAAACTACCAGGATGCTGGAGAGACCCACACATCTGTAAATCTGAAGGTGGGTGGTTTGGAACACACACAGGAGGTGGAACTAGGGTAACAGTGGCGGCAGTGCCTACAACCCCAGCTTCTCCTCTGAAATGGCTGAGCCTGCAGTCCCAGAGAGCCAGGCAGCAGCTGTGCAGGCAGCGCATATGGCTTCCTGGTCATGGCAGACCAGGCAGCAGTAGTAGCAGGGCCCATGACTCCGGTCCCTCAAGCCATGGTGGTGCCCGTGATCCTCATCCCCCTGCCCATGGTGGTGCCTACAAACCTGACAGCCCCAGCGGTGGTGGAGGCACCTGTCTGACCCCAGCTTCTCCCACCCACCCCTCCTGCTGAGGCTAACCAGGTGACCCCAGACACAGTGGGGCACCCCCCATCCCAGTGCCCCTGGCAGCAATGACAGTGACAGCAATGGTGCCAACATCAGCAGGGCACCAATGAGCCCAGAGGCACAAGCAGAGACCACGGAGGGCACCTGTGACACCTCTGGCAAAGGCAGTGGAGGGTGGAAAGTGCCAGTTCTCAAATATTGTCCGAGTCACCGCAGCAAGAAAAACCGAAAACTTGTGCCATATCTACTAAAAAACAGAAGACCTCTAATTACCAATCTGTTGAATTGTTAGACTCTAAGTAAACAAAGCAAAGTTGCTCAGTCGTGTCCAGCTCTTTGGGAACCCATGCACTGTAGCCCATCAGGCTCCTCTGTCCAGGGGATTCTCCAGGCAAGAATACTGGAGTGGGTTGCCATTTCCTTCTCCAGGGGATCTTCCCAGGGATCGAACCCAGGTCTCCCGCATTGCAGGCAGATGCTTTTAACCTCTGAGCCACCAGGGAAGCCCAAGTAAACAAAACTTCATCTAAATTAGAAATGGGTTTGCTACTTCAAATGCACCAGCAGAGAAACAACTCATCAAACACTGTGAGAAAAGCCAGTCACACAGTATCACAAAAAGAAAATGACCAAACTTGAAGTCAAGGAAGATTGTGATCTAAACGACAAAGAATTAAAAATAGCCATAGTGAACAACTCAACAGGCATGAGAAAGCTCAGAAGGCAGTTTAGTGAGCCTAGGAATAAAAGTAAGGAATGAACCAATACTTTATCAAAGAGACTGAAACTTTAAAAAAGGACCAAACAAGCTGCGGAGCTAAAGAACTCAAAAAATGGGATGGAGAATGCATTAGAAGTATTGGGAAATTCCATTTCCCACAAAGAAGAGAAAATTAGTGAGCTCAAAGATAGAAATCTAGAAGTGATTTAGGCAGAAGAGGAGAAAGAGCCAAGATCTTAAGAAATTGAAGAAACTCTATCCAACTCCATTAGAGAAGACAACATAAAGAAAATGGGTATCCCAGGAGAAGAGGGAGAAAATGGAGCAGAAAGCTTATTTAAAGAAATAGCAGCTGAGAACATCCTAAAGCTGGGGAAGGAACTGGATATACAAGTCTACCAAGTTAACAGAATACCTAATTATCTTGATGCAAAAGAATCTTCTCCAAGACAGAATTTAATAATAAAGAAAGAATTTTAAAGATAGCTATTCCCTTGTGGCTCAGTTGGTAAAGAATCTGCCTGCAATGCAGGAGATCTGGATTCAATCCGTGGGGTCAGGAAGATCCCCTGGAAATGTGAATGGCAACCCACTCCAGTATTCTTGCCTAGAGAATTCCATGGACAAAGGAAACTGGTGGCTACTGTCCATGCGGTTGCAGAGTCGGACACGACCAAGTGACTAACACACACAGGGGACAAAAGATAGTAACCTACAAAGATACCCCCATTAAGCTATCTGCAGATTTCTCAGCAGAAACTCTATAGAGCAAGAGAAGGTGGAGTGATATATTTAAAATATTGAAAGATAAAAATTATCACCCAATGTGGAGAAAAGGGAAGCTTTGCTTTGCACATTGTTGGTGGGAATGTAAATTGGTGCAGCTTCTGTGGAAAACAGTACAAAGGTTTATCACAAAACTAAAAATAGAACTATTTTATGACCCAATAATTCCACTCCTGGGTATATACTCACCCCTCCCCTCAAAGAAAACCAAAAACAATTCAAAAAAATGCATGAACTCCAATGTTCACAGTAGCAATATTTACAATTGCCAAGATATGGAAGCAACCTAAGTGTCCATCAAAAGATGAATGGATAAAGAAGATGTGGTATATGTATTAAGTGGAAAACTACACAGTCATGAAAATAATCTTGCCATTTGCAACAACATGAGTGGGTCTATGGAGTGTTATGCTAAGTGAAATAAATCAGACGGAGAAAGACAAATACTGTATACTCTCATGTATATGTGTAATCTAAAAAACAAACACAAAACTGAAAACAGACTCATAGACTCAGAGAACAAAGGGTGGTTGCCAGAATGGAGGGTGGGGAAGAAATAGATGGAGGAGATTAAGAGGTACAAATACCAGGTTATAAAATAAATAAGCCATGGGGATGTAATATACGGTATATATGGTTAACAATATTGTAATAATTTTGAATGAGAGATGGTTATTAGACTTGTCATGGCAATCATTTCGTAATATATGCAAATGTCAAGTCACTAGATAGTACACCTAAAACTAAATAATATTGTGTACCAATTATATTTCAATTTTAAAAAACGGTGTTGAGAAAACTAAATCTATGTGCAAAAGAATGAATATGGAAACTTTCCTTACACCACAGACAGAAAACTAATAAGATGGATAAAAGAAATAAACCTGAGAGCTAAAACTATAAAACTTTAGAAAGAAGCATAGGAAAAAATCATTCTAAGAATAGATTTGGCAAATGATTTCTTCAATATGACACTATTGCTTACTTTACAGTACGCTTTCCCTCCTTGGCCTATGACCACTACATGCCAATAGCAACCCTCAGACATTATGACCACCAAAAAGGGTACTGCTGCTGCTAAGTCACTTCAGTTCTGTCCAACTCTGTGCGACCCCATAGACGGCAGCCCATCAGGCTCCGCCATCCCTGGGATTCTCCAAGCAAGAACACTGGAGTGGGTTGCCATTTCCTTCTCCAATGCATGAAAGTAAAAAGTGAAAGTGAAGTCACTCAGTCGTGTCTGACTCTTGGCGACCCCATGGACTGCAGCCTACCAGGCTCCTCCGTCCGTGGGATTTTCCAGGCAAGAGTACTGGAGTGGGGTGCCATTCATTTCTAAACATCGTATGGGAGAGGGGCGGGGGGATGTACTCACTTGAAACCACTGCAAGACTGGAAAAAGATTTGTATGATGTTAATAGCATATTTTCAGAGTTGGAAGAAAAAACTTCATCTAGTGGGGTATCTTTTTTGACAACTATCCTTAACATAGAAAGTTAAACTGACTAACTGACCCTTTGGGAACTTCATTTATTTAAAAATTCTTTTTTAATATAAGAATTATGTGTCTCATTTCAAGTGATTCAAACAGTTCAGAAGTTTTAAAAAATGAGTGAAAAAAAAAAATTCACATCTGTTCATGGGATTTCCCAGGCAAAAAGACTGGCTGCTGCTGCTGCTATTGCTAAGTCACTTCAGTCGTGTCCAATTCTGTGCGACCCCATAGACGGCAGCCCACCAGGCTCTGCTGTCCCTGGGATTCTTCAGGCAAGAACACTGGAGTGGGTCACATTTCCTTCTCCAGGGGATCTTCCCAACCCAGGGATTGGACCCAGGAATTGAACCCACGTCTCCTGCTTGGCAGGCGGATTCTTTATCATGGAGCCACTTGGGAAGCCTTTGTTGAATAGAAGTGACAAAAGGAGGCATCTTTGTCTCATTCTTAATTTTAGGGAAAAGGCTTTGTCTTTCACCATTGAGTAAGATGTTAGCTATGGGCTTTTCACATATGGCCCTTAGGTTAAGGAAGTATCCTTCTACTTCTAGTTTGAGGTTTCTTTTTTTTTTTAAATCATGAAAGGTACTGAATTTTGTCAAATGCTCTTTCTGCATCAATTAAGATGATCATGTAACTTCTTCCCTTCATTATGTTAATATGGTGTATTACATTGATTTTCCTATGTTGAGCCATCCTCATATTCCAGGGTTAAATCCTACCTGGTCATGGCATATAATCCATTTAATATGGTGCTCAATTCAATTTGCGAGTATTGAGGACTTTTGCATCTATATTCACAAGGGATAGTGGTTTAGTTTTCTTTAGAGTGTCTCTGTGTGGCTTTAGTACCAAGGGGCCGTTGATCTCACAGATGAATTAGGAAGATTAAATTTTTGGGGAAGAGTTAGTTATTTAAATATTTGGTAGAATCTACCTGTCAAGCCATTTTGTCCATTGCTTTTCTTTGTTCGAGTGGTTTTTAATTACTGATTCAATCTCCTTCCTAGTTATAGGTCTGTTCAGATTTTCTATTTCTTCATGAGTTGGTTTTGGCAGATTGTATTTTTCTAGCAATGTGTCCACCTTACCTAGGTTACCCAATTTGTTGACAAACAATTCTTCATAGTATCCTTTTATATTATTTTTATTTCTATAAAATTTAGAGTAATGATCCCACTTTCACTTCTGATTTTAGTGATTTCTGTTTTTCCTTAGTCAATGTTCCTTAAAGCTTTATTGATCTTTCCAAAAAAACAACTTTTTGTTTCATGGTATTTTTATACTCAAAAACACACCTACTTATAAAATATGTTAGAGTACTTACTCCATAATTTTATAACTGCTACTTATGTATTTTCTTTATAAGAGTGAGAATTAATTTTTAAGGCTAGTTTCTAGCTTTAAATAGGTACTCAATAAATTCATTGTTAAATGAATGAATAAGTTTAAAGAGATAAACAAAAAGAAATATACATAAATCACAAATGCGAATGAGGCATGGCGTAGTCTGAGGTAAATGTACAAAGTTAACCCTAAAATACTGAACACAATACAATTCCCTTATCAGCATGAGTTTTATTTCTTTGTTAGTATTTACAACAGTCATTGAGGCTATTTTTAAAGCCTGGTTTCTACAGAGTTTAGAGTTCTTCCTTACTCTTCTTTGATGCTTAAACTGTTTTTTATCATGAGCCAGCAAATAAAGCCCTAGTCTTATCAGGAAACATGGATTTTTTTGTACTCCTGCCTTAACTGAACTTATGACTCCTGGTGTTTTTGTTTGTCCTCAAATCTGGCTGTGCCTCCAGTGCTCCATAAACCTTCCATACAGCATTGCAATTAAGTCATTCAAACATGTAGGAGTTTATTTACAGAATTAGAAGTGTTAATTCTGCTAAAGTTTTAGGTCCTTTTCAACTCCATCAGTCCGTGATTCTGCTAAAAATGAGATACTCAGCTTGCTGAGTTTAAATGCCACTCAAACACTCCTAGCAATATGTTGGAAATTATGGTCTAATAATCCTAGAATACCAAGAAGAAGCTTTAGGACTTCACAAACTTTTTATTTAAATATTGTTTTTAAACCATTTTAGCCATTCAGTTCAGTCAGTTCAGTTCAGTTGCTCAGTAGTGTCTGACTCTGCAACCCCATGAAATTGCAGCACACCAGGCCTCCTTGTCTATCACCAACTCCCGGAGTCCACTCAAACCCATGTCCATTGAATCGGTGATGCCATCCAACCATCTCATTCTCTGTTGTCCCCCTTTCCTCCTGCCCTCAGTCTTTCCCAGCATCAGGGTCTTTTCAAATGAGTCAGTTCTTCGCATCAGGTAGCCAAAGTATTGGAGTTTCAGATGACACCACCCTTATGGCAGAAAGTGAGGAACTAAAGAGCTTCTTGATAAAAGTGAAAGAGGAGAGTGAAAAAGTTGGCTTAAAGCTCAACATTCAGAAAACTAAGATCATGGTATCCAGTCCCATCATTTCATGGCAAATAGATGGGGAAACAGGGGAAACAGTGGCTGACTTTGTTTTTGTGGGCTCCAAAATCACTGCAGATGGTGACTGCAGCCATGAAATTAAAAAACACTTACTGCTTGGAAGGAAAGTTATGACCAACCTAGACAGCATATTCGAAAGCAGAGACATTACTTTGTCAACAAAGGTCTGTCTAGTCAAGGCTATGGTTTTTCCATGGTCATCTATGGATGTGAGAATTGGACTATAAAGAAAGCTGAGCACTGAAGAATTGATGCTTTTGAACTGTGGTGTTGGAGAAACTCTTGAGAGTCCCTTGGTCTGCAAGGAGATCCAACCAGTCCATCCTAAAGGAGAGCAGTCCTGGGTGTTCATGGGTAGGACTGATGAAGCTGAAACTCCAATACTTTGGCCACCAAGAAAAAAAAAAAAGAGAGAGAACAGATGAGTCACAGACTGAGAGAAAATATTTGCAAACCGTATATCTCATAACAACCTCTATGATTGGGGTTGTTAATCCTCAATGATCCCCCCCACACACCATAAATAATATTTATGCATTTTGATTTAATTCTATAAATGAAATTAAACACAAACATTACCTATGCCTTTTAAAAAATGTATGGAGTAGAGGAGCAGTTTGTATTCAAAATATATAAAGAATCTTTACAACTCAATACCATTCAGTTCAGTTCAGTCGCTCAGTCGTGTCCGACTCTTTGCGACCCCATGAATCGCAATGACTCCATGATTTGCCCTGGCAGCACGCCAGACCTCCCTGTCCATCGTCAGCTTCCAGAGTTTACTCAAACTCATGTCCATCGAGTTGGTGATGCCATCCAGCCATCTCATCCTCTGTTGTCCCCTTCTCCTCCTGCCCACAATCCCTCCCAGCATCAGAGTCTTTTCCAATGAGTCAACTCTTCGCATGAGGTGGCCAAAGTACTGGAGTTTCAGCTTTAGCATCAGTCCTTACAAAGAACACCCAGGACTGATCTCCTTTAGGATGGACTGGTTGGATCTCCTTGCAGTCCAAGGGACTCTCAAGAGTCTTCTCCAACACTGCAGTTCAAAAGCATCAAATTCTTCAGTGCTCAGCTTTCTTCACAGTCCAACTCTCACATTCATACATGACCACTGGAAAAACCATATCCTTGACTAGACGGACTTTTGTTGCCAAAGTAATGTCGCTGCTTTTTAATATGCTTAGGTTGGTGCAAAAGTAACTGTGGTTTTGCACGGTTGAAATTTGCTGTTTGAAATTGGAATACATTCTTAAATAAGTGTGGTTATGTTATATGTTGTTTTAATGCACATTTCTCACTTTATGTTTTTTGCTAATGGTTTATTACTTGCTGTTTATTTTACATCTATTTTGGACTAGGGAAAAGATGTTAGACAGAAAGTAAATTCAAGCAATTTTCTTATTCAAGTTCAAAATGGGTCGTAAAGCAGAGAAGACAACTTGCAATACCAAGAAGGCATTTGGCCCAGGAACTCCTAAGGAATGCACAGGGCAGAGGTAGTTTAAAATTTGCAAAGGAGATGAGAGCTTGAAGATGATGAGCATGGAAGCTGACAACAACCAACTGAGGGGATCATCACCGACCGGTGCTACAGAAGGAGCAGGGGCTACTCTCTAGGTGCAGTAGTTGTGGCGCCTGGGCTCAAGAGCACAGGCTCAGTAGTTGTGGTGAGTGGGCTTAGTTGCTCTGCGGTTGCTGTTTCAGCAGCTGGGTCAGCCAGAGAACCGTGTGAGCTCCACTCCTGTCTTGCCCACACAACTGGCAGGGTGACCTCATTTGCTAGTCAAGGAAGAAGTCTTTATAGTTTCATGGGCTTTTGCCCAAACCCGTCCTTTGTATCACTTGTTTCCTTCTGTAACATACCTTAGTACATTATGATGTAACTGTCCTTCGTCACCGCTTTATCAATAAGGTCAGCTACCCTACCCCAGGGCCTGTTTCACACCTGCTTAGTCCACCTGCTACATCTCACTTGTATCTGTTTCAAAAGAGCATTGTCACCTTATCAACTCCAGAAGAAAAGGAAGTTTTAAATCCCACGGAGTCAATCTGTCAAAAGCAGGTGGGGGAAATTCCTGTATAGTGTTACGACTTTTACTGAGAGACAAACAACTTTTACTGAGGCCAACTTTTACAGTTTTGTAGAAACTGCAAGTGTTCTCTCAGAAACAAAGATGAGAGTTTGTGAAAGATAGCAGTTCTTTGATTACACACTGTGTATAGTGAACCTACTTAATGCCAAGTATCCTATCTAGCAAGTACGCCTTTAATTTTGTTGGGAATTTTAAGTCCTCCTTCTGGCAGGCAACCAAAGCCACAGAGAATGTCATCTGCAACTTGCCAATCAACAAGAAAGCACTGGGCTTCTCTGGTGGCTCAGTGGTAAAGAATCTGCCCGCCGATGCAGGAGACATGGATTCTACCCTTGGTCCGGGAAGATCCCACATGCCACGGAGCAGCTACGCCCGTGCACCACAGCTGCCGAGCCTGTGCTGTACAGCTCATGTGCCACAACGACTGAAGCCCGTGGGCCTAGAGCCTGTGCTCTGCAACAGGAAAAGCCACCGCAACGAGAAGCCCACACACTGCAGCTAGAAAGCAGCCCCTGCTTGCCACAACTTGAGGAAAGCCCTTGCAGCAATAAAGACCCAGCACAGCCAAAACAAAAACAAAAAACCAGCATGATCCAGTGAAAACTCTGGACATCAGAACTGTCCTCTGATACCATATGAACATTCCAGTTCAACATATAACACAATTCAGTACCAGTTATGCATTATTACACAGTACTTACAATGAATAAGGTCACAGGCCTCTCAATGACAAAATCACTTTTAATTTTTATCTTTGACTACAAGTTCTACAGCTATGTTCAGACACTGTTTACAGGAACACAGATCATGGATATTTTTACACAGGCATTAAGACACCAGCTTTCAGACCATCTACTCCTCTCAGGTAAAGAGGGGGTGGAAGCAGAGAGGGTACAACTGGCACCAGTATGCATAAGTTTGTTGCAAGCTTTTTGAGGTAATAGAAAAGTTCTCAAATTAGATCAGTAACGGTTATACAGCTCTATAAATTTATGAAAATTCATTGAATTGTACCATTAAAATGTGTGATATCCAACTGTCAATAAAGCAGTTTTAGAGCAGTTTAAAGCCAATCATACTGTTCATGGGGTTCTCAAGGCAAGAATACTGAAGTGGTTTGCCATTCCCTTCTCCATGGACCACATTCTGTCAGATCTCTCCACCATGACCCGCCCATCTTGGGTGGCCCCACAGGACATGGTTTAGTTTCATTGAGTTAGACAAAGCTGTGGTCCTAGTGTGATTAGATTGCTGAGCGCCGAATAATTGATGCTTTTGAACTGTGGTGTTGGAGAAGACTCTTGAGAGTCCCTTGCACTGCAAGGAGATCCAACCAGTCCATTCTGAAGGAGATCAGCCCTGGGATTTCTTTGGAAGGAATGATGCTAAAGCTGAAACTCCAGTACTTTGGCCACCTCATGTGAAGAGTTGACTCACTGGAAAAGACTCTGATGCTGGGAGGGATTGTGGGCAGGAGGAGAAGGCTCCAACAACAGAGGATGAGATGGCTGGATGGCATCACCGACTCAATGGACACTGAGTCTAAGTGAACTCCGGGAGATGGTGATGGACAGGGAGGCCTGGTGTGATGCGATTCATGGGGTCACAAAGAGTCGGACACGACTGAGCAACTGAACTGAACTGAAAGCCAATCAACGACATGTTCATTTTATATATTTATTTTTATATATAGTATATTATATATATTATATATATATTATATATATTTTTGTATATATATATATGTTGTTGTTCAGTCACTAAGTTACCGACTCTGTGACCCCATGGACTGCAGCACCCTAGGTGCCTCTTTCCTCCACTGTCTCCCACAGTTTGCTCAAACTCATGTCCATTGGGTCGGTGATGCTATCTAACCGTCTCATCCTCTGTCGCCCCTTCTCCTCCTGCCTTCAATCTTTTCAGCATCAGAATCTTTTCCAATGAGTCAGCTCTTCACCTCAGATGGCCAAAGTATTGGAGTTTCAGCTTCAGCATCAGTCCTTCCAATTAATATTCAGGGTTTATTTCCTTTAGGATTGACTGGTTTTGATCTCCTTGCAGTTCAAGGGACTCTCAAGTGTCTTCTCTAGCATCACAGTTTGAAAACATATATATGTATTTATCTATTCATTTAAGACACTTAAGAAATTGTATAAAAACACACTTCCTGTGCCTTCTCATGTACTATCTACCACACTGGAAGCCTATGTGTTAACTTGTGTCATTTTTATATGTATCTCAGAATAAATCTTCTCTTTTCATCTCTGTTTAATCACAGAAAATCATAAAATTGTAAGATGAACAAAACTTCAAAACCTGAAGCTATTTCTGACTACTAGTCTCTGAATCAAATTTTTCTCAATACTATACAACCAAATTTAGAAATAACTTTATTTCAGACTTCCTACAACTATAAAAAATTACTTTACACAACATTTCTGTGCTCATCAAAAATACTGCTTTTACTAACTTCCTAATAAGTAAATATATAAATTTTAACATTTAAAAATACATTTTTAAAATATTGGAGTTGCACATCCATTTTTAATTTTTAAAAGTGTTTCTATTGCTAAAGCAAACAAAAAGGATCTAAACTCTCCTGGGTCACAGGTGATACAAAAAGATCAAGCTTAACTACAGTTTTACTAGTATGGTGATTAGAAATAAGTTCAGTTTAAAAGAACATTTTATTATTGTCCTCTGAGGCTCCCGTGAAGGTAGATGGGATTTTATTTAGACAGCAAAGTTTTGGGTTTTTGTGGTTTTTTTTTTTCTGACATCAAAGTTTTAACTTCAAAAAACATTAAAAAATTTAAAACTCAGGTTTCCATTTTCTCCTTTACCCAATATTTCTTAGAAACCTAGAATGCTCTTTCCTGCTTCCTCTTTCCTCCGGGCTAGAATTCAAACAGGACTGGCATTGCTAATACCTATCACTATCTTGGACAGTGAGATGATTCAGAACAGAAACCACAGATAGCAAAGCAAAAAGATAGAAGGAATGTGAATTCTTGAAACCAGGGAATTGTTATACTGTCTCTGGAATGCTTACCTCTGGATTGTTTGAACATGAGAGATAAACGTCTACATAATCAGAGAAAATCATAAAATTGTAAGATGAATGAGACAATATAACAACTCTTGTATACCACAGTCATACAACTGAAGTCAAAAGAGCACACTGAGATCAGAATGGGGCTACAGAGAGAGCAGTAGGCCCAAAGCTCTCAGATTGGAACTGCTTGGCATCTCCATGGACCAGCGAGGTAAACAGGCTAGGGCATCTGGAATGGGAAGGAGAATGTTAGGAGACAGGGTGACGGCTGATGGGGAGGCAGATGGTGTAGGGCCTAGTGGCTCACTGGGTCTTTGAGCTTTTATTTAAATGTAGAAAACCAGTGGACAGTTTCAAGAAGAAAAGTGACTTGTTTGATTTATATTTTTAAAGAATATCTTTGTAGAAAATAGACAGATATGAGTTGTGTAAAAATCCTCATGGTAGGTACATAACTATTTATTACAGTATGCTCATATCTTTATGTGTGCTGTGCTCAGTCACTTCAGTCATGTCCGACTCTTTGTGACTCTGTGGACTGCAGCCCACCAGGCTCCTCTGTCCATGGAATTCTCCAGAAGAGAATACTGGAGTGGGTTGCCATGCCTTCCTCCAGGGATCTTCCCGACCCAGGGATTGAACCGGCGCCTCCTTCTCTCCTTCATTGCAGGTGGATTCTTTACCACTGAACCACAAGGGAAGCCCATTTATTACAATATGCTCTATTTTAAAAATAAACTACTTTCATGGCAAAAAAAAAAAAGGGGGAGTTTATCTGGGTGTAGCAGAGAATTACAATTTGGAACAAACAAGTCATGGCAGAAACCATAGGCAAGCCCAGTGAACAAAGGAAAGAAACATTATTTTAAAAAAGAAACGTGGCGAAAAGAGGGGATGTTGCAAGAGGTTGTTTTGAATCAAAGTCCTCTGGAGAAAAGTGAGAGTTCAGAGTGATGATGGTTTCTCACTGACTGAGTTGCTAGGAAGTAGATTTCTTCTGGGAGGCATGATACACATCTTTTCCTGGAGATGCTATGTATTCTTTTTCCTTTTGGAGACTATAAATGATGAGTCTTTGTTGATGATTCTTTTGGGTCAGTCACTGGCATTTCTTCCTGTAATTGATGTGGAGTTGTCCTGCATGAAAGCTCCCCCTTCTGGCCTCCCAGCTTCATTTTAGTGTCAGTCAGTTCAATCACTCAG